>NC_136934.1:30689902-30692402 GCF_949987615.1 Pollachius pollachius | reverse complement strand
GCGTGTGTTCATCGCCAGTGGGGGGGGGGGGGGGTCCCTCTCTTAAACTTTAATGAGGATAATTAGACACACACAGTATGCAATTTTCCTCTCCTAACTGGTAAACCATGAGAGAGAAAACGTTCTTACTGGGTGTAATTCCAAGTCTTGCCCTGCTTGCCCATTTCTCTCCCTTTGGGGTCCCCTGCCCTGTATTCCCTCTCCCCACTCCTTTCCGTTCACCACCTCCTTGTGTTTTCCTCATCAGGTACAAAACTAGTTTTCTTGGTTAATGTAAGAGTCTCTCTCCCATCTCCCTCTCTGCTCCTCCCTCCAACACATTCAACCTCCTCTCTCCTATCTCCGTGCTCTCCGCATTGACATGGTTCTAATGAAGGATTTTATTATGTTGAAAAGCCTTGAATCTCTGGGAGGCATTAAAAACATCAACTACCCCCTCCCTCCTGCACTCTCCCATCTCCTCCCACCTCCTCTCTCTGCTGCTGATTCAATGGCGGAGAGGAAGTGTGTGTGTGTGTGTGTGTGTGTATGTGTGTGTGTGTGTGTGTGTGTGTGTGAGCGTGTGTGTTTGTTTGTGCATGCATGCTTGCATACATGCGTGCCTGTGTCGTGCTTGTGTGTGTGTGTGTGTCTGTGTATGTGTAATGTGTCATGCGTAAATGAAGGTTAAATTCATTTCGGCAGCTTTGTCATTTCCTTATTAGCGTGCAGCGTTTCCCAGTGCACACCACAGACCTAGGCGGCTCAGAGCTGTTAGCCCTTCACCCCGCGTGGCCACAAGGAGACGTAGGAATGCTTTTAAACGCTGTAATTTGGAAAAATACAAGCCTAATCAAGGACATGCGTCTTGTTTGATGCGTAGCTTGTGTGTTTGTTTTGAGAGCGTGTGCTTCACTGCCACTTCTTCCTCATTGAAGGTATTATAATCATTTCCTTACCCGGTCGGAGAGGCGCGATTCACTTTCATCTAGGGTAGAAAGAGCAAAGGAAACTGTTGGTTTTGGGTACACGGCAGCCCGACGTGTCCAAAGATAGCCTTGGGTTTGTTTTCACAGTCTATAGCGGTATCTTCGAACCCATTACAGTGGTTGCTGCGGCCCCGTTGATTATTATACTTGTTTATTTAAGGTTTATACACATAAGGTACCAACGTGGTCATAAAGTCTATCTCTCTCTCCGCTAGGTCAATGCTGTCAGAAGACAAGCTGGTGTTCTGCAATGGATTGGTGCTGCACAGGTTCCAGTGCCTTCGTGGCTTCGGAGAGTGGCTGGACTCCATCAGGGACTTCTCCTCCCACCTGCAGAACCTAAACCTGGACGCCTCCGCCTTCTCCTGCCTCGCCACCCTGGTGCTGCTCACAGGTGAGGGAAACCCCAACCAATCGTATTTAACTGATGAACAGCAGCGCGTCTGCGCCACACACACACACACGCACACACACGCACACCCACATGCACGTACGCACCCACGCACACACACACACACACACACACACACACACACACACACACAAACACGCGCGCATGCACACGCACAAACGCACACACATGCACACACACACACAAACAATCTGCTCCAGGAGAACGGAGAGAGGCAGGGGGTGCCGCAGGTCATTGCTCGCCCGGTTTCCTTTGTCTAGAATTTCACCTTTCTTGGTGTTTTTGTGACATCCAGTTGACGTGTCCTTCCGACGTAACACACACACACACACACACACACACACACACACACACACACACACACACACACACACACACAAATGCTCACCGCAAATGTGCTTATGTGTGTGTAGCTGTTTGAAACACAATCCACAGAAGCACCTGCCACACCTGCTTACACCTGGCCCTCTAATCAGTGTGCAAGTGTGAACTCAGACCACACAATACGTGAGTGTGTGTTTGTCTGTGTGTTTGTGTGTGTGTGTGTGTGTGTGTGTGTTTGTGTATTTGTGTGTGTGTGTGTGTGTGTGTGTTTTATCACTAGAGTTTAGCTGTCAGTGAACAGCATTAGATGTGCAGATTTATAATTACACTCATAGCTTGAGGTGAAACGGGAAACACTTTCAATTAGGTGTCTTGGTCTCTCTCACAAGGGGCTGTTTCCATCTGTGAGTGTGTTACACTTGTAGTGGGTATATTAGCCCTCCCCACATAGCTCAACTTCCTCATCTCCATTCCCCCCCTCTACTCTTCCTCTTCCTCTACATACACCGTCTAACCCCTCCAACCCCAGCCTTCCTCTCTGGGGGAGCACTTAACTCTGTGCCTGATCGACCAGCCCACTGTGGAGCACAGCTCCAGAATGGCTTCCTCGCTGTTCTCAGTGGCTCTCCACCACCTCTGCAAAGTACACAGTGGACTGCCACTGCAGAGCCGCCGAAGCCACCAGGCAGAGAATCGACCACTTCAGAGTGGCCGGTGCAGAAAGGCAGCCATCGATCCCTCCCCAGGAGCAGAGAGAGAGAAAGAGGGGGATTGGCAGGGTGGAGGGAGAGAAGGG
>NC_136934.1:30504902-30684902 GCF_949987615.1 Pollachius pollachius | reverse complement strand
GTCATGCACAGTGAAACTGGACTAAGAAGTGGGGAAGCCCCCCTAACTGTATATGATGATTGTATATGTACTTCTTAATGTTTACAGAGCAGTGTACATTAGTGCTGGAGGTACGTATCCATTAAACTAAAACATTATTCAAATCATAAACAGAACATATTAAAATGTCAAAGGTAATGAACAGGTACACAAAACAACAATAATTGTGCTACAGTTTATAGTCAATATTGTTAATAACCACACAGAGTGATACCTTAATACCTCATATGCCTCAATTGCTATATTAGCTGGACACAGGACTGAGACCTATAGATTATAGGCTTTAATTGGTTCTCTCTTCCTCTTGTGAACACCTGACTTGTGATCATGTGGCCAATGAGCCAAAAGCAGGCCACCTGCCGAATATCCATGATTTGAAACCCAGTTCGGGGGGGGGGGGCGGGGTTCCCTACTGACTTTGTCTCCTGCTGACACACTTCCTGGATTAAATATTGAGAATACTAAGTACACAAACACACTGTGACACTCACACACACACACACACACACACACACACACACACACACACACACACACACATCCACACCCATGCATACATGCTGACAAATACCAATAATTCTGAGAGTAAGAAAAGGATGTGAGACAGATCAAGAATGTGAGAAATAGAGAGAGAGAGAGAGAGAGAGAGAGAGAGAGAGAGAGAGAGAGAGAGAGAGAGAGAGAGAGAGAGAGATGGTGGAACAAAGAGGAAAAGAAGGCTGAGAGATGCACACACAAATGCACAAGCAATACCATATGTCTACAGAAGGCAACCAGGGAAGTCCCCAACTGAAGGAAGAGTGTGGATGTTCAGCCTATACATGTCAAAGGTGATGAAGGATGTGGTATATGCATTATAGACATTTTATATAAGAGCAGAAGAGGTTGAAAAATATAGTAGAGATCTCATGCTTCACGTGCGCGCACACACACACACACACATACACACGCACACATACACACGCACACACACACGCACACACACACGCACGCACACACAGTCACACACACAGTCACACACACACACACACACACACACACACACAAACACACTCACAGTCGCAGACGCAAACACACACACACACACACACACACACACAAAGTTGTCATGTCACATCTAATCAATATTATTTGTTTGGCATGATCGATGAAGAGTATTCATGCTGTCAATAGTGCAGAGCCTAACAGCACAGAGACAAAATCTGGTTGACACATTCACAAAAGCAAATACAAATCATTCCTATCGTTTTTTATCGAAATCCCATCAGTCGGAAAGATGGAACCTCTTAGAAACATTTCATCATCATAAGGGTAGTTGGCGTTGACTAACACGATGGTTTCAACAAGGAACTGATCGAGTTCTAGAAGTTGGTGTCGGAAACCATATCGTGCGGACCAGGAACTGAAGTGTTGGTAAACAAAGAAGAGTCTGTAATTTAAAGATTGGAAAGGTTATTGTGATCAGAGACGAAACTGACGGCGTTCTTAACACGCTGTACGATTCGAATCCGTTAAATGACATATTATATCCAGTTTATTAATGGGTAAGCGAAACACACACAACACTGACATACAGCACACGTCAGTGGACTGCTGGGTCAGATGAGTTATATTGGAGCTATACGACTCTGAAAGCGAGGTCCTCATGCTTATTGTTACGGTAACCAACTTGTTTCAACACTAATATAATGTTTGATGCTGTTAAGAGTTATTTTTGGTAGTGGTGTTTATCTCATGTAACTTATGACCTTTATTTGGCGCTGGATCACTGGAAGCCTGCAAACCACACAGCCTGCCTGGAACCACCAGTGTTCTTCTTCTTAGTGAATAAAACACACACAAAAAGTACACTGACCCAGATACCAATGTACTACTAATGAGATACCAATATGTTAGCTCCACGTAGAATAGTATTGTTTTTCTATTGATCCAAAATAGGGTATATATATATTCAGTGTCAGTGTCATGCATGGTGAAACTGGAGTAAGAAGTGGGGGAAGCCCCCCTAACTGTATATGATGATTGTATATGTATGTCTTAATGTTTACAGAGCAGTGTACATTAGTGCTGGAGGTGTGAGAAGGCCCAGTGTATGACTTGAGCCTAGATGTTGGCTGCCATCACCAGGCCACTATCATGGCATGGGAGGGCAACAAGCTGACACTCAGACGCCTGGAGGCACCTGTACAGAAGTTTGTTAAAGTGGCTCTGCCCACAGACCTGGAAAGACTGCAGAAACACCACAACAATATACTGAAGGTAGAGAGAGAGAGAGAGAGAGAGAGAGAGAGAGAGAGAGAGAGAGAGAGATTCACTCACTCTAGTTTTTGTCCCTCTCTACATGTTACACACATTTTTAATACAGAGAGAGAGACAACACACACATGCACACAAGTCAAAGGCATACACATTGACAACTGATTCGTGAACATTCTTCTTTTAGTTTCAACGTGGTCAAGAATGGGAACGCCTCCACCAAGAGCACATCAATGCCAGCAGAACTGTCCAGGTAAATAAGTGCTGTCTCTGTATGTGTGCTAGTGCAACTGGTGCTCCATAAGCAGGTCTGTATACGTCTGCTCCTGGCTGGGTGTGCAGCACCTCGGGGAGGCTGCCGCCTGGATGGCAGCGTGTATCCTAAGGTGAAATACTTCCAAACAGATGCCCTCCTATCCTCTCAATCCGCCCCAGAGACACACACAGAGTGCTTTACCATGTCCACACGGTGTTAATCCAGATCCAGGCCTACTCAGCTGTGTGTGTGTGTGTGTGTGTGTGTGTGCGTTTGGTGTGTCATAAGTAAGCAGGAGATGGTCAAGTGATGTCCAACATGCTCTGGCGGGCTGCAGGTTCCACTCCCAGCAGAGCCTCACACTCTGTTACGCCTTCCTTGTCATGTGATCACATCTCATGTTCTGTTGGTCAGATTTCAATCAAGAAGGCCGGAAACATAGTTGGCTCTGACAAAACACAAGCTTCCTTAGAAATGTGTGTTTATTTATTCTCAATGGTACTCAAGTTATTATCATGTGTCCTGTCAACAGTGGTGTTTGACGGCATGTCAACAGTGGTGTTTGGTGACATTTTACCAGTGGTGTTTGATGACATATTAACAGTGGTGGTTGATGACATTAACAGTGGTGCTTAATGACATGTTAACACTGGTGCTTAATGACATGTTAACAGTGTTGCTTAATGAAATGTTAACAGTGGTGCTTAATGACATGTTAACATTTGTGTTTGATGACATGTTAACAGTGGTGTTTGATAACATGTTAACAGTGGTGTATGATGACATATTAATAGTGGTGTTTGATGACATGTTAACAGTGGTGTATGATGACATATTAATAGTGAAGTTTGATAACATGTTAACAGTGGTGTATGATGACATGTTAACAGTGGTGTATGATGACATGTTATCAGTGGTGCTAAAAGACATGTTAACAGTGGGGCTTGATGACAGTTAACGGCGGTGTATGATGAAATGTTAACAGTGGTGTGTGATGACATGTTAATAGTGGTGCTTAAAGACATGTTAACAGTGGTGCTTGATGACATGTTAGCTATTGTGTATGATGGGTGTATGATGACATGTTAACAATGGTGCTTGATGACATGTTAACGGCAGTGTTTGGACTCTCTCCCTGCAGCAGCTCAGGTCCAACCTCAGGGAGATGGAGAAGCTGTGTGGGCGTGTCCGCCCTGAGGATGGCCCCGCCCTGCAGCAGTTGGTCACGCCCATCAGAGAGCGAGCACTTGCCGCGGCTCAAGACTTCCTCCTTCTACACTCTAACCCCGCCCCCTGCCCCCGTTGGTCTGACCCTTCATCCACCGGCCACCCCGTTGACCAGGAGGGCAACGAGCCCCCGCCCCGCTGCCAGGCTCAGCTCCGCCTCCCGGAGATCCCTGCCAAGCAGAACGCTGCCGAGTCCTGGGACCGCCTGGAGGAGGTGTGCCTTGTTGATCTCTTACTGTGTTTAGATTAGTTAGACTCATCACTAAGCATCCTGACTGTGTAGCATAGACCAGAGGAGTGCGTGTTGTGAGTGTCACTAGAACCGTCATGGAAAGTCAACGCCTGGTAATTACTCCCTTAGGACCTGAAGGATCTCAGCGGCCTGGTGACGGAGTTCTCCCTGCTGGTCCATGTGAGTGATCATCAGCTCGTTGAGGTCCTCTGCCGCTCCATGCTGGAGCCCAGGTCCCAAATCACTGGGTCTTTGCTTTCCTGTTCTGTATCAAGGCGTCGCTCTCAAAGCTCCAAAAAGAGTTTGTGTGTGTGTGTGGGTGGGTGGGTGGGTGGGTGTGTGGGTGGGTGTGTTCAGTAGGCTTCCTCAACACATTAAGTGGGTGATGGCCCCTGAGGCCCCTGACTGCAGCAGGAGCAGCAGAGAGGAGAGTGTGTCTGGGGTGGCGGGGGGTGATGATAGGGATGGAAGGTGTGTGGTGGAGGGGCGGGGGGCGGGGGGCGTCCACGGGGGCAGAGTGGGAACTAGACGGAGGGCAGAGCAGGTGGAGAACAGACTGCTCAGATTATGGCTCTGTCCTCGGGGAGGGAGGGAGAGAGAGAGAGAGAGAGAGAGAGAGAGAGAGAGAGAGAGAGAGAGAGAGAGAGAGAGAGAGAGAGAGAGAGAGAGAGAGAGAGAGAGAGAGAGAGAGAGAGAGAGAGAGAGAGAGAGAGAGAGAGAGAGAGTTGGGCTCATCTCCTGGATGAACCTCTGTCGGTATCATCATATATATTTGATATCATACATGTTAAATAACATTCTTTAACATCCGATCCCTTTCAATTCTGGGAAAATAAAACATTTAAAATCATTGGAATTAGGATCCCAATAAGAGAAAATAAAAAGATCTGATAATACTACTAATATACAGAGAAAGGCAAAATGCAGAAGAGATGCAGAAAAGATACGCCTCTTTCAGTTGTCAAAACAAGCACTTTGCCCCCATGCATCAGTTCGCGCAGTGTTTTATGCAACTGCCTGTTTTCTAAAAACCAGTCTTCCAGCTTAGAATGCAAGGTTTTTCTTAGAATTCAGTAGTAAGTCATAATAGACGGCTTAGCCTTAGGCCTATCTTCTATAGGACATCACAAGACAGGACGTGTCCCGGTGTGGTATATAATCAGGGGGGAGGGGTTTTAGGAGCTGGTCTGGCTAATGATGGGGGAGGAGGAGGAGGAGAAGAGAAAGGTACTCTGCTTTGTTTTGCTGGTCACTGTGACTGTCCGGCCCCCACACAGGGAGACAGCTGCCACTCTGAATATTTCATGAGCACAACACAATGGACAAAGACCCCAACACACAGACAAACACACACACCGCTATAATCCTCCCTTGACCTACCCAGAGCTCCCAAACCCTCACCAGACACACACCTTTGTGCATAGATACACACATTTATCCTAATTTATGGTGGAGACAAGAAGCAGGTCAGGTATTAAGTGGGGTAGCTACAACACCGTGTTCAGTGTGTATGTGCCTTCTGCCCTACGTGCGCAGGCTTTTGACCATATGTTGGTTGGTTTGTGTTTTACACTGGAATATCACATAATGATATATTTGAACATAAAATATATTTTATGTTCTTTGTAGTTACCGTCAGCGTATGTGTCACATGTTGTGATGATGGTAAATTAAGATGATGCTGATAATGCTGCTGACAAAAACTGTACCTTGACAACATGTAGGTTCAGTTGTATCTCTCCGAATCAGTCTTACCTTCTAGGAAGGCGATGTGAGATTATTAAGTAGAATCAGGCTGTAAAGAGGAAGACTGGGCCAGACTTTTAATCTGCTATCACGTTTCAAAACACAACATGTTATTCACACATGTTCTTCTATTCTGTTTCTATGCTGTCTTTTATATGCAGAATGCCATGTTTTTCATTTTGCAATATCGGTTACACAAATATATTAATTACAAAATATGGTTCAGTCCTTTGGCACATGCATATTCCGTGTGCTTGTGTGCGTGTGTGTGTGTTGGTGACTGAGAGAGAAAGTGTGCGTGTTTGTGCATGCATGCGTGTGATTGTGTTTATGCATGTGCATTTGAATGTTTATAAATATGTGTGTGTGTGGGGGGGGGGGGGGGGGGTCTCCAGTGTATAACCCTGTCCATCAGTCCCAGCAGGAGAAGATTGACAGCATAGAAGACAACGTCAACACAGCAGCTGCCAACGTAGTGGAGGGGACCAGGAGCCTGGGGAAGGTGTGTACGTGCACCAGTTGCCGAGTGTGTGTGTGTGTGAGAGAGTGATGTTTCCGAGATGGAGAGATCGATGGCACTTTGCCTCCCAGCCATTCCACAGCGTTTGTCCCTATTGATCTGCTCAAATACGAAGGAAAGCTGCAATTAAGGAAATAGAGAGGGAAGAGGAAAGGGAAGGATGACTGATGGAGACACAGGGTAAGAGTGTTGACCAGGCCGTGTGTGTGTGTGTGTGTGCGTGTGTGTGTGTGTGTGTGTTAAAATCTTCACATGGATTTTAGCGGCAGAAATCTTTAAAAGATATTTCACACAACACATAACAAACAATCCAACTTGTGTATAATGACAACAAGTGAATAGAATAAACTAAGTCAACCACCTGCCTCAACCTTGCATACAATGGATGTGTCTCATTTGTCATAAACGAGTTCATATCAAAAGACAGATTAAACATTTTGCAATGCTTTATTGGAAAGACAATATATCAAAACAATCGTTTGGCGGCAATGCAAAATGGCATTCATCATGTATCTTACTTCATTATGGGATGTATTTTGAATCAAAAGGTTGGCACACAATATGGGAGGATGTTATTTGATCCTTTTGATTTGAGGTATTGAATCAAGCCCTGCTCAAGGGCACTACCATGAATGTGGAGACCACATTCAGTTCCCTTACCCAGCTTCAGTACAGAGCCACGTCGGCCTTCCACTCACAAGCCTCCATAATGTCATTTAATTTCCAACCCTTTTTTCTGTAATACCCAGTCTTTTCAGCTGGGATTCAGCCATCCTAACCACTGGATCCCCCTGCATCCTTAAACTGAACGACCCTAGCCATGAGGGACTCCTGATGTTAGCTTCCTAGGAATGGTTATGGGCGGCATGTGGCTCAGGAGGTAGATCTTGTTGGCTGGTAACCAAAAGGTTGCTATTTCGATCCCTGGAGGGTAGAGGTGTCCCTGAGCAAGACATCTCACCCTGCTCCCAAGTCGCCTTGCATGGCTGACACCGCCGTCGGTGTGTGAATGTGTTCATGAATGGGGGAATGTGAGGCAATATTGTAAAATCGCTTTGAGTGGCCACTGGTGAGAAAAGCGCTGTATAAATTAAGTCCATTTACCATTTCTGTATGTTATCTAAACTACCAGTGCGTCCATGGTGCACGTCGACTACGGGCAAGCCCATAAGGACACCCAAACCAGCTGGCCTTGTGCCGCGTGGGACCATGACAGCGCATGGTGAAGTGTGCTCATTATTCGTTTTCTATATTTTCTTTTTCTTTTTTTTTTGTGAGTGGTGTGCTGAAATATTTACTCCATTTTTTCTTCCTACTTAATTTGTTCCTTAATTGCGTCACAAGTTTTCTTTTAGGAATAAACATCTGAATCAGAAGTTAGACCGACCGACGTTGGTTCGATCTCAAGCTGTGTCTTGCATTAGGAAGATGTCTCTCTATGTGTTTATTAAGTCTCGTACCAGCTATGGTCAAACCATGCAAAAAGCTTTGCATGGTTGTGCGGATCTGTTCACGTAAGCTCAAATCGGGGTATGTTTAAAAATGTTTGAAACTAAACACGGTCACACAAAGAGTCACACCTCAGTGCTGAATTTAATCCATGTTTATTAATGATCTGTTAGAGGTTTATTGATGAGCAATTTCTCCATATGTCACAAAATGATAAATAGGGACAGACGTTCAAGGTGACATTTGCTCCATGTGTCAGCAGAGCTGGTCTAAGGAGAGGAGGTTCAGGGAGATATAGAAGATGAAAGCCATGTTAGATGTTTCGGCGTGTGTTTGAACCGCGGTTATCCGTCATCGGTTCAGACAACATTAACGCACGCCTTTGCGTTCACAATTGCTCAGACCTTCGCCATCTTTTTTTTCGACTTCAACCCAAAACCCTTTCAACTGAACTCTGATCAAATTAAAATTACCTCGACGGCCATGGGCTGGGACGAGGGACGCAAGCTTTTGAACCGGATTAATGGTGATGTATAATCAAGGTGTGTGTGTGTGTGTGTGTGTGTGTGTGTGTGTGTGTGTGTGTGTGTGTGTGTGTGTGTGTGTGTGTGGGAGGGTGGTCAGAACTCCTATTAATTGCCGTCAACCTTAAAGAGCACCTTCTGCTGTGATGATAAGGCTGTAATAACAGGGGCGGGGCCCACATCTCTCAGATTCCTCACTAACAGAGATAATAATAATACTAATAATAAAACCAACGCTCTTTGAAGCCGCCCGGCTGGGGTGTAGACCCATTTGAATTCCTCTCCCCTGTTCCGTGTGTCAATATGTGATCAATCATTGAAGAATATACGCGTCTTGTATCGCTAAACGAGGTCTAGCAGCCTCAAAGGACTCACAACTCCAAAGGTTTGTGTGTGTGCGCCTGTGTATCTTTTTTCTCGGCAGAATGTAATATGTATTTTTCCTATAAAATATATACATAAACAAGTCCCCTTCCACTGTTTGAAAGGAAATGATGATTGTCCCTCTTTCTGTCTGTCTGTAGGCGGTGGGCTACAAGTTGGCCGTGCTGCCCATGGCAGGGGCCCTTCTGGGTGGGGTGCTTGGGGGTCCCATTGGCCTGCTGGCGGGGTTCAAAGCCGCCGGGATTGCGGCGGCACTGGGGGGCGGCGCGCTGGGCTTCGCTGGGGGGAGCCTGGTCCAGAAGCAGCGCAGAGCCACGGTGGAGCTGCAGATGAAACGGCTGAATGTACCGCCTGACCACAAGCCCCCCGAGAAGAGCGACTGAGAGACAGTTCTACAGTGGGGTCGGGACACCCGCTCCTCTGTTGACGAAAACAGGGGACGGCTGTCTCATGAGTCACACTACAGCATGCGGTTGCTGTGCCTTTGAAAGCAGAGTGGAAGTCATGGCACTATCAACACTAACTTGATTGTTTTTCGTCAACCTCTATCGTTGTTCTGGAACGCTTTAGTTATTCACGGCAATATATACTTGTATTCTTCAAGGATTGATCCCTCCCTGTTCTGTGAAATGCTGTCCTACTTTAAACATCAAAACTATAGCACTACTTTCATATGGATGAGATTTGAATGTGTAAATTAATAATTGTATAGAAGTGCCTAACGAGATAACGTCATTGATCCAAACATGCCATTAATGTTGCCTTTTAATTGCCAAATTAAAATGGATATTTTCCACCCTCAGCATAAACCCAGTCACTGTATGAATAAGTAGACACAAAAATAAGAAGGCGGACAACAAACTATCTTGTAAAATGGTTTTAATTTAATCTTTTCAAGTCGGCTACTCTCATGATGTGATGACTTGATTTTAAAAAATGTTCACCGTCCCCCATCTCCCCCAACGCTCTCTTTGTTTACATCAACATGCAGGCTGCCGTGGGCCTGTTGGAAAAAAATAATAAAAAGAAGGCAAAGGTGCACAGCATCGAACAACTAACAACTTTGTCCCAATGCCTCGAGTTACCCTACAACAAAGCCCATTGAAACGGGCCTGGATCTTCCAAACGGTGTGGGGGAAATCAAATGAGGAGCCTTCTATGAAGAAATATGAATCAAATCCTCCCAGGCTGCAGACCTTGTGCTTCCATCAGGAAGCTGTCTGGTAGCTGGGGTCAAACATGAGAGAGGGGGAAGCCCTTCTCAGCAAAGACGGGTTAAACCAGACATTGCAATAATTCAGGGCCATGTTCCGGAACTTCATGGGAAACACGACCCCATCCTTAACCATTTAGTACCATTCAGGTTGAGTGCCAACAGGCCACCCCAGCTTCTTTTATCGGGGTCACAGGTCTTTTATTATCTTGTCAAATTATCTACGGTGTTAAGAGGCCGATATGCACGAGAACTCACAGAGAAGTCGCTACTTCAAACTAACATGTTATTGTACATTGCGCTACACAAATGGATTTGGGTAGAAATCTGAAGCCAAGGACACACTGTACTGATTGTACTGGAAAACCCACAGAACTGAACCAGAGACCTGGAGCGAGGGAGCCCACCTTGGTTTGTTTTTTTACAAACAACAAAAATAAAATAAAGAAAACTCTGCGTTTAATTTAGACCATGATGACAGACACGCCAACGTAGCACACACATATTTACAAGCGCCAAAAAAAAGTAAAAACACATTTTTGATGTCCTAAAGCCCGCCTTAACATCGCCCTCCCTCCGTTTATCCAAATAAAAATTGTACGTGTAAGAGTTATGAAAATATAGGTTATTCCAACACAGCTGTGTCTTGGACTGCACTCCTCCATCTCCTCATATTTCTTCAGTAAGGGTATTGGTGTTGCTGTTGTGTCCCGCTGGCCTGTCCCGACCCCCTCCCACTCCTCCCCTCCCCTCCCTGGCCCCGGGGCGCGGCGTGGAGTCTAGAGATCAGTGTGAGGCGCTGGGTGGAGGTCACAGCTCATCGCGATCCCTGCTTAGGATGGTGTAGCGGGTTTCGCTGGGGGCCAGCTTCTGGAAGGAGCTCTCTGGGGGGTTGCTGGCCACCACTTCTATCATGTCCTCCTGGATCAAAACACACACACAGACGCACTTGGCTTAGCGCCAATGGGGCAACATGGCAGCGGGGTTGTTTAAGTAGCCGGTGGTCCCTGTTGGGGGTCTCACCTGTCCTGGCGTGCTGTCTGTGGGGTCAGGTCCGTGGTGGAACTCTCGATGTAGCTTCCCAGAGTGGAGGTCCAGCACAAACTGTCTCAGCTTGCCATGGATCCTGAATTCGACATGCAGAAAGCACTATCATATTAGCTGTCTGCCTCGCGGCTACATCCCTGGCACATTCCCACACACACAGGGAAAGGGCGGCAATTCTGGACCCCAGCGTTTATATAAAACAATATTACTGTGGACAAGCAATAAGAGACATTAATCTCCTGGGACGGGTCCCGTGGCAACATTAATCCACATTAACACAACGCTTTGAAGTGTGCTTTATTAATGAGCGAAGGCCGTGTGACAATAGCCTGGTATAACAGGAAAGCCCAGCAATTAAAGCTAGCTGTGTGTCAGAACAGCGCGCAACACAAGGCTTTTGTATATACATACACACACACCATACGTTGCACTAATGTCATTACGGGCTGTGTGTGCCACATGCACTGGTGGGAGAGATAGTGATGTGATGAAATTAGGTTGCTTGAATGGGGGGGGGGGGGGGGGGGGGGTGCTTGGTCCTCAGGGCTACGCCTATCTGATCAAACCATGATTGGAGAGGATGGGGGACAGAGTGTTGGTGGGCAGAATAAATAGGATTAAATCAGATTAGACTGGATTAGTTTAGCCCTAATTGCACGTGCCAAATCATGTCACATTAGCACCGGTGTCCTGGCCCATTAATAAAGGACTGATTTCAAAAGGTGTGACATCTCTGCTTGGAGTGTGTGTGTGTGTGTGTGTCCTATTTGTAGTGCCTCATCTATAGATAAAAAGGTTGTAAATAAATGTAGTACTTACATGAGGTCTTTGAACTCGGGGAAGACATACATATGTCTGAAGGAGTCGATGGCAATGACGGGACACTCGGCGGGGGTTTTCTGGATGTGCAGCAATGGATGCCGGAACTTTTCGCAATCTGCATGCAGGAAGTTTATAGAGCCTGTGGAACGAGGAAAGAGTCAACACACGCCAAACCATATACTGGTCCTTTGTTGACAACAAGAGCAGTCATTCCTGTTCCACAATGAGACTCCACAGCACCTCCAGCCAAAGTGTCCGCCTGCATAGACAAGAGAATTTGTGGCTTCCACACGTGATCACTGTTCTGCCCTGTGGCGCACCTTTTTCACTGATTAGCTGGCGGGCCACTTCCTGTTGGAATTGCTCCAAGCTCTCTGTGTCTTCCTTGACGTGGAACAAGATGAGGAAGGGGATCCCTTCTTCTGTCAGTTCCTGGAGGGAAACCACAGGACAAGAAAAGTCACGGTATCTCCAATGGCCTGTGTTTCCACCATCACCCTACACCACCAGGACATGTGGATGCGTGTGTGGATGCATCAAGAACACACACCTCTCCGTTTTCAAATGTGATTTCCCTGACGAGTGGGACACACTTGTCCTGGGTCCAGGCGTAGCTGAGGTCAAAGCTAGGTAAGGAGCCCAGGAAGACCATGTCTGGGACGGTCTCACCCACGGGCTTGAAGATCACATTGTCTCCGCTGAAGCGCTCCGTCTGGGACACCTCACTAGGGAGGGTAGAGAAAAGTAATCAGCCAATAAGTCATGAACTAAATCGTGAAATTAATCTTCATGTCAACGTAGTGGTCACGATTAAACCAATGAATGGGCTGGAACAGGTTTTGTAAGGTGAGCCTTTGGGGAACTGATCAAACAACCTTGGGCGTGCAGTCATTCGGTCTTACCCGAAGGCAGCAAAGAACACGCAGTCGTCTCGAAGGATGTTGGCCACCTTCTCGAATGTGTGGTAGCCGTCCGAGTCCTTTGTTTCAAAGTATCCTATGATGTTTCTCTTGCTCCTCTGATGACCCAGAGAAAGAGAAAGCACAGATGGGACGTGAAAAAGAGGCAAACATCCCATCTCGTGTAGAACGGCCATCAAGGGCCCGCAGCATAGATGACACTTTATATATTTATTTGTACTCATTTCAAACTCACATCCACTTTATTCAGCTCCTCCAGGGAGTTGACCTCTTTGATGGGGTCCACCTTCTGCTGGCGGATAAAGTCGGCGATGGCCGCCACCGACCTCTGGCCCCTATACTCCCTCTTCATCATCATGCCATTACGGAATAATTTCAGCGTCGGGTACTTTGATATACGGTACCTCTGGGCGATGTCCGCTAAAGAGTGATCAGAAAAAATATATTAAATAAAAAGTAGAGAAAAAATGTAAACAAGTGGGTGGGTGGGGCTGCACACAGACAAGAGATAAACTGCAGCCGGGAAACACTGACTTCAGTCAGGGCTGCGCTCTGATCTGCTACATAAAAGCTGCCCCCCACCAAGAGTAAATATTCTCTTGGCACACAGTGAATGAATTTGTGTGCTTGAGTGTGTGTGTCTGTGGCGGGTGTCAATCTCTCCGCAGGGTGTCTCTAAGCCTCCAGTCTTCACAGGCAGCAGTAGTTTTGTCATTAGTCTTCAAACAGTTTGCAGGTCATCAATAATTCTATTTAATTTGCTTTATCTCAAAAGGCTGCGGCTGGCGGTTCATGTGCCGCTGCTTTGGTGTGCTCTGTATCTATGCATTCATATAGGGGACACGGAAAAGCAGAGCAGCTGTGTGGTTATTCTGACTATTCTGTGCGTGTGTGTGTGTGTGTGTGTGTGTGTGTGTGTGTGTGTGTGTGTGTGTGTGTGTGTGTGTGTGTGTGTGTGTGTGTGTGTGTGTGTGTGTGTGTGTGTGTGTGTGTGTGCGTGCGTGTGTGTGTGCTTAAGGCGTTGTCCGAAACTTGGATAAAAAGGGGAGAAAAACACTTAATATCTAACTAATGTTTAAATCTCTTTGCTGTATCTTAGTGTTGCCATGACGAGCACTATCCCGACTTTCTTACAGGTACTTTTTTTTTTATCTTTATACTTTTGAATCAGAATTCAGTCCACACATTTTACAAAGATACTAATATAGGGCCTCCACCAACCGACAAACTCATGAGTAGGAAAGACAGACTTACAATGTTGGTCACAGTCGACGCGGGCGAAGACCACCTGCGTGATGTCAGGGTACTCCTCCCTGGCCAGGTTGGAGGCCTCCTCAAAGATGGGATGGAGCATCTGGCTGAACCGACACCTGTGATACAGCGGCAACTACATGAGCCCCTTAGAACTTTTCATATAACAGTGGCAATATCACCCTACCACTGTCTTTAACATGTTTTAAGTGTAACAAATGATACATGAACAGAAAAATTAGAAAGAAATGTAATCAGAGACTTCTCTTGGATTGAAGCATTTTAACAAGGTAAGACAAACTATCAAGTTTGACATGCACATATTATTTGTAAAATAATGAATCCATAAAATTGCATTAATAATAAAAAACAATATGTCCTAGAGAAAAGGACAAGCATAGAACTTACCAATCTGCATAGAAGTTGACTAATGCCACCCCAGCATTATCTGCAAACGATACAATAGGCATCTAGTCAGCTCACTATGTCAAGTTCCATCAAGCTGTATTTCACAGTTAAGATAGTTATAATGGAATGGATAATGGAAACTAAAAAGTTATGAGGACTTACTGAGAATTTCCTCAATGTTGCCTGTGTCAAGACTGGTGATCTCTGCCTTCCCAGGGGTAGAGAGGCCCATCACCTGTAGACAAAGCGGGTTGACGCAGTGTTAGAGCACGCCTGGTGTCTAGCAGAGGTAGAGGCACAGGTATCAAACAATACTTTGATGTCCTTAAAATAAATCCTATTTTTATTGGCCCAAAAACCTTCTGTTAACTTCCTAGTCACACCAACCACAAACCAAAACACACATGGAAATTAACACTATTTTCTATGCACTTTCATTTTACTCAAGCAATTAAGTAACGCATCTAATTTTGCCTAGTACTCTAGGGTCCCGACACGTTGGAAAATATGGTCATGAAAGATGGTAATCAAACATTGGCTTTTCTTGCCTACCATGTTATATTAAATTTGGTATAAACTTCTAAACCATCACAGCTATTATGGCGTTGTTAATACATTGAGCAGGCTTTGATCTCATTCAAACACTGCTGACATCCTTCTCCAACCGGACATCTTTGTCAACTTAGCTCTGTCAAACTAGTATGGCTTGTGATGATAGGATGAACCATCAGTGTTGTCTAGGTGTCACAGTGGCGTCATTTGCGTATCAGAGAACGGCTACGCATGCGCTAGACTTGTTCCAGGGTAGTTTTCCTACACAAATAATGAGGCATATACAGTACATACATTATGTCACTAAACCATGACCAACAGAGCCAGCGGTGCAGTTCAACTTGTTCCGCCTGTCCATGACTAACTGTTAGGTACACTATGTGTATTGATCCACTGACACGACCAATCATGTATTTAGGATCATATCATTTTCTGGGAGATCTGATATTCATTCAAAATATAAAGTTTTCATTTAAGGCCTAAACTCAAACATCACACAGCTGCGGCTGTGTCCAGTTCCGGGTTGTCAGCCAATCAGAATGAGCCACAACAGAGGAATTCACCCAGCGACCAGCATCACTCCGGAGGAGAGACACAGCTGCACGGAATCCACTGAGAAATGTGCAATATATCTCCAAATAAGCGACATAATTCTCAATCAAAAACAAACACCAGTTAACAGCGATAAAACATGATAACCGGCCCTGTGACGTGTGATCCACACATGATCATTGGGATGTGTGCTAGGCCGTTTATATTATAGGTTAATTTGACAGCTATCTTTCGATCGGGGACGTCTAGTTTTCCGGTTTTTGTATATTGGCTACTTGGATGAACTTGCTATTTGCTAAATAGTGACCCATCTCTCCCCTGCCGATAGTTTATATGACGGCTACGGTGAGCTAACCTGACCGGCTAGGGTTAGCTCACCAAAGCTAAGACATTTTCTTGTACTTTACAAAGCAACATTTCATGCGCTTACCAGTAATATTGACGTGAAGAAGCGGATATCGAGATAGGGCAATGCCGGTAAGAGTTTCATTGTATAATACAAGTGATGAGTGTTATAAGGTGGCTGTGTGTTCCCAGTCTCTCTCGACGCCGCTCTCCTCACTGCAGCAGGAAACGGACGGCGAGCCCATCTCACGGTAACACCGGAACCGAGGTGCTACTTCCGGCTTTCTGCTAAGCTTTGTGGGGATTGTAGTTGCATACACCTGATAGTGAGTTAGCTTTGAGTATGTGAAGACTTCAATCATGGTCATGCGTTGGTGAAGCGAGGACTATGGGAGTTGTAGTCATGGGTCAATCCAACGTTTGCAAACCAACGGAACGCTGTGGAAGAAGAAAACTTTCTTAAAAGCATTTTAGGGTAGACATAAGGAGATACACTCTGTGCAATTAAACTTACAGTTGAAGAGGGAATATATACCATAAAGATATCATCACGAAACTAACTTAAGATATGTTTGGAATTTGTTAAAATCTGTTTAATAGCACGGTTATGAAGTAGTGATTTCTGTTATACGGGGTGAGTTGCATCATTTTTGGTATACTGTGTAATGTTATCTGTGTAATACGATATCTCTTCATACCATCAACATGCCAATATGTTGATACAGTTGACAGTAGTCCACTGTGTAAAAATACCTCAAATCAAGTATTCCCATTGTGCATTCGCAGATATGTTCAAGTATCAAAGTTAAGTTCAATATGTGATTATATGTTGTTGACAGTTGCCAATATGTTTAACCATGAATACAAAACAGTGCATGACTATGTATCTACAAAGCAAAAGCCTGAAACCTTTGTGTTATGCTATGGGGGTAGTATGGTGGTTGTGGGTGTCAAACACCCTTGTTTCACACACAGGCGAAAGGTTTTGTGCTCAAACCCCAATGTCCACCTTCTGAATAGCCTCCTTGATAATAAAAAAAAGAGAAAACTCCATCTGCTCGTCAATTAGCTGTACATCTATCTTTAAGAAAATCACTGCGAGTCAGTAAATTGTAAAACTGCAACATAAATTTATTTGTCATGGACATCTATGACATCCTGACATTGAATGATTGTCTCAGACTGCTATTTTATCTGTAAACCATGTATTTTGGCGCTTAGAAAATGAACAGGTGCACAGTCCAGGGTTAAGGAGTGTCCTCTTTTTCTGTCCCATAGGAGGCAGAGATAGGCAAGGTGGGGGACCTGGAGAAACATCCAGACCTACAGAGGATGGACTGACCTGGGAAACATCTAGGGCACCCAACTCTGCAATGGTTAGAGGTCAAAAGACCCCCCCCCCACACACACACACACACACACACACACACACACACACACACACACACACCATGCAGAAACCAAGACAAGAAATAAGAAATTAAGCGGGTTTGCCACAGAAATGTGCTGTGTAATAACATGTGTAATAATAATAATTCATATTTTTAGCTGTTGGATATCTGGATGGATTCTAATTCCACAGCACAATCTCCCACCACCACGATTGACTCCACTGTAATTTGACTGTTCATCTTTCCCTTCAAAAGCATGCAAGTGTAAAAGCTTGCAGGTGTTTATCTCTAACACCAGAACACAGGCCAGAGTTAGGGTTAAACGGGACCCTAGAAAACAGACCCTTTCAATTTTGCTTGAACATTATCCCCCTGATATACACAATGCTTCTGTTACAGACCCATCAGTGTCTAAAGAAAGGAAGATTGTAATGAGATTAAAGGTGGCCTGTTGAATTGAATCCCGGCATTAATATTTGATGGGCTGAATCTGCCCATAGGGGGTTCCCAGTGTGTGATTAACTCACAGATGGAGTAACTGAAAAATTAAATCTAGTGCTTTTTGTTTGTCTTCTTCTCTTCTTTTCTTTGCATGTCTCCTATCACTCACCTGTGTGTGTGTGTGTGTGTGTGTGTGTGTGTGTGTGTGTGTGTGTGTGTGTCTGTGTGTGTGTGTGTGTGTGTGTGTGTGTGTGTGTGTGTGTGTGTGTGTGTGTGTGTGTGTGTGTA
This sequence comes from Pollachius pollachius, assembly GCF_949987615.1. Classification (NCBI taxonomy): domain Eukaryota; kingdom Metazoa; phylum Chordata; class Actinopteri; order Gadiformes; family Gadidae; genus Pollachius; species Pollachius pollachius. Next base: position 30,667,039 of record NC_136934.1, on the reverse strand, counting down.
AAAGGGCCAGCTACAAATGCATTTACATTTAAGGAGCAGATTTGTTTTTCTCATCATATATCCAATGACACAAGCAATTAGCCATGGTTCTGTTATCAGGCAGTTCATATGTTTGCCTAAATATACTCTCCATATCTCTATATACTATGGGTGATGAAAAAGCGTTTCTAAACCAAGTTAAACCAAGTTAATAATAGCAGGTTCTGAAGATTACCATATTCATATTATTTTGTCAAAATTGGCTTTATGTCTAAAGATGTGATGCCCGGTCCCTCGTTGCTTTACAGCTTGGCCTAATCTGCCCCCGGACCACTGTCCACTCACTCACTCATGATTTTATGTGTCCATCTTGTTTTCCCCATCTCTCTAGCCCCTCCCCCATCGATTTTTTTGTTTGTTTTTCCAGCTGATTATGTCCCTCTGCTCTGATTCGCCGGCGGGCACACGGCTCTCTGCACTCTAATTGGACATTTAATTAGATCACAGTTTTAGTCCAATTAGTCTGTGAGGTGTGGGGAGTGGGATGGAGGGAAAATGGGGGGACGGAGAAGGAGATGAACAAGTCCCCGAGCTGATCTCTGTCTCCCAACACCGCCCCCCCGGCCCCCACACCACAATCCACCCACCCTTCCTCTCTCTCTCTCACTCTGTCTCTCTCCCTCGCCCCTCCCCTGTCTCCCTCTCTCCTGAGGCAGCCTCATTAGTGATATAATGGGACGTTGTCACAACACTCCTGCCATCTTAACTTTCAGAGGCCCTTTCTCAGTAGTGCCCTAACCGCTCAGACAGGAGGAGCCAAACTCCACAAGGTCGGTGGAAGGGCATTCTGGGCCCTGCTCTATAGAAGGGTGCTCCATTGTGCTTTTGTAGAGGCTCATCAACAGCCAAAGTATGGAGGAATTCATTGGAGACACAGGCCGCAGTCGGTTATCAATGACTCTGACTGATCGGTAGTAATGACTGGCACATCATCAGAAGGATCAATGAGTATAAATACACACAAACACACAATGTTCCATATGATGTAGTGCAGAGGTCTATTGACTGAGTGCAATGTTCCTGTATGCTGTATCATATTCTGACACGGATAAGCCGTGTTAAAGAGCAGAAAGCGATTGGTTGGCTTTGAGTCACCTGCTGGGCTCCGTCCACAGCGATGGGAGGTTTGGTTCCGCCTCTTCTCGCGGTTGTTGTTGTGGTCCCTGCTCCTCTCCCACACCGGGAGCGTCAACAACACTCAGTGGCCCCAGCGGGCTTGAGTGAACACTGACACACACGCATGCACGCACGGGCGCGTGCACACACACACACACACACACACACACACACACACACACACACACACACACACACACACGAACACACACACACACACACACACATATAAGTCCTTGGAGAGCCCAAGTCAATCTTAGGCTCCCTGGAGTACACACCATCTCTGCCTGAGCCCCCCCCATGTGATGCCTCCGGAAAGCCACAGAGAAACTGCCTCCACTGTGCAACACCCTGCCTTACAGTCCCTACCTCAACCTCTCACTGTGCTTACCGTTGTTCCTCATGTGCAGGCATCACATGTGTGCACTTGCGCACACACCCACATACACACACACAAACGGACAAACACACATTTGTAGGTGGGGTAGAGGAAGACAGACCCCATATCAGTGGTGTGTTAGCCACGGGCTTAAGCACCTGACCCCCGTGGCGGCAAGATTGACAGCTGTGGTCCCGCCTAATTGCATTACTCTCCCAGGTGATTGGCTGTGACCCTGGGGGCTCATTTGTAGGGATGCATTGTGGTAATGATGTAAATTAGCTGATATATGTGTCACTCAACCCTTTCCTCCCTGCTGATTGGCCCCACAGTGCCCAAGGGCTTGGAGCCCACCCTAGGTAGCTCATTGGTCCTTGGGGAAGCAGGAAGCCAAGAAACAGAACTCCCGATAGGGCGTCCCCATGGGCAGATATTATCTGTCTTGCCACCTCTTTATATGCCACTCAAAAGTAGGCACGCAGACCTGTGCCCTAGACATATGCCCCATCAACCCCCTCCCCCACCTCCACCCCTCACTTTTTTTCACACACACAATATTGGTGTACTTTTACAGTAATTTATCCGTGTGTTCTTATGTGTATGTGTGTGAGTGTTCATGTGGAACAAGAGAATGGGCCCCAGGCCCAACTCCCCACTGCTTTACCCAACATGCTCAACCGTCTAGTCTATCAAAACCAGACTGGCACCCCAGATGAAACCCCCGCTTCCTGTTTAGGCCATACTGCATTTGTCTTCACTTAATAAAGCCTTGGTTCTTTCGACTGCGTATGTGGCCAAACATTCCTGTAGTGTTACTGAAAGGATTCTGTAGAGTGGGGGGTGTGTTGATCCTTTGTTTAACTCACTCAGGTGACGAGGGCGCAAAATATGAATACAGGTCTAAATAATGTCAGCATCACCACAGATCAATAGTGGTTCTCCAGGAGCAGCGTCCAGCCCAGACCCCGCCGATCGATGGCGGACTCTGCGTTATTGTCTTCATATTAATGAGCCGAGGACTCCCAGAGGAACTAGCATCAAAGCCCACCCAAAGCTCTCCCCAGGACCTGGGCCTTTTCTACTTTTGTTAAAATTTAACACTGCGTCCCCTGCCCTCCCCACCCCCACACCCCCCAAAAAAAGGCTTTTTAGACAAATTCTAACACACGACGGGTGCAGCTGAAAAGCAGTGTGGCACTTGTGAACTACTGACTCCTTACTCCCACTGTCTATGAGAATGTCAATCAACACACTAAAAAGATTAGGCATTGTTTGGGGCTTTTATGTTTCCTATTATTATCAGATTGATTCCTATTTCTATTTTAGCAGCTGGGGGCATCCCATAATTCTCAAAAGTTCAGGTGGGTGAACAGAAAGTGGAAGTGAACATTTTTAGGCAGCCCTGGATGTGACTATAAAACAAAACACATCAAACAGTAGAGGGCAGATTGCTTAATTTGGCTCCCTGTCTAATAGGTTGTTAACACCAGAAGACAATGTAAAAATACTGTGTTTTGAAGGTACGGCCATATGGCATCATTTTTATTTCAGCATGTGTTGTATATTAGATCAGATTAAGAAATCCTGTGTTTGTGTGTGTGTGTGTGTGTGTCTGTGTGTGTGTGTGTGTGTACGTGCATCTGATAGAAAAAGAGAATGCATGCGCATGCGAGTGACTGTAATCTTTCCAAATTAGAAGAGTTTGTTGCCGATTTGGCTGAAGCCCCTGTAAAAATTTGCTCTCACGCAAAATCACTTCCCATGACTAGGCACATGTGTCACATACACACTCACTCACACAAACACAAGTGCCTGCGCACACACAAAAAATACACATCTACGCGCACACATGCACTAACATTGACACACAACCATAAACTACTGCACTTACCTGTAGTACCTCACTTAACTCTGTAACTAACCTTGGTTAACCCTCTCTGGGACAAAACGGGGTTACTTGGCAGAGCGTGAGAAAGCAGCGAGAATGATGGGTAATTGCCATGCGGCACGCAGTGTCTACAGGAGCAGGCTTTACGAGGCGGCGGCAGGGAGGGACGGGGAGGAGGAGGAGGAGTAGGAGGATGAAGAGCTCAGTGGTCTTCCCTGTCTCCCCAGCCTTCTCTGGGGAGAATCTCAGGGTGCTGACCTGGGCCATCGGGTCACAACCAGCACACCCTAAACACTGAGGAACCAGAGAGGGTCGGCCTGGGCCTAGCATGTGCTGATATGCTAAAGCTGTGTTATGAATATGCTCATGTTTATGGAGGAGGAGGACAGTATATGCAGTTTCTTACATGTGTGTGGAGGGAGGTGGGCTTCACATTTGTTTTTTGAATCTATTCTAAATAACCTCTGCCCATGGACAGTGAGTCAGCCCTGTCATATTTGCTGTTAATGAAAATGTCTGGGAGAAACCCAAAATCCTGGACTGCGCGTGTGTCTCTGGCGTTTATGTGTTTAGGAGCAATAATTGATTTCTGTGTTACGCCCCGCAGGGCAAGTTGCACATCTCTCAGTACACACACACACACACACACACACACACACACACACACACACACACACACACACACACACACACACAGTCAAATCCAAGCACACACAAGCACACACACACACACACAGGCAAATCCAAGCACACACACACACACACACACACACACACCAAGGCCTGCTGCAGTATTAATGAGATATGAATAAGACATGAAGTGAGACCCCCCCCCCACACACTCACACAGTCCCCGCCAGGGTCTCCCCTCCCCAGCTGCTTCCTGTCTGCAGATTACCCAGCCTTCACTGGGCTTCGGGTAAGTGGGGCCAGGAAGAGATTTAACCCCCTCTCCGGGTGCACATATACACACAGAGAAATACACATACACACACACACACACACACACATACACACACACACTCACCACTGTCAGCATACATTAGCTCCCTTATTTGAAAGCATCTGTGTTAGTGTGTATTAGCTGTATTTTATTTGGAAGACGGGGGGACAGGGGTAGTATGAAATGGCAGTGATTGATTGATTGTGTCCCAGAGATGTTCTCTCACTTGTTTGTGCTATAGGACTTCGGTTGGTTAGCATTCCTGACCTGAACGATAAGATTACAATTTTAAATAAAGAAAATACTTGATTTGGCAGACCACTATACATCGTGATATTTGATGCTTCTGTGTTACCCAAAAGCCGAAGGTGGAGGATAGGTTGGATGTTTTACTCCAAGCCCAAAGGTTATGGTTGCAAACCCCAATGTCCAATGCTCAAGTCCTAGATCCAGATCATTATAAACACATATGTATCACTGTTTTACTTTGGGCTGCAGACCTCCGAGGCCCCCAGCGTGGCCCCGTCCTCTCTGGGCTCCCCGGTCCACGCCGCGGCGGTCAACGGAGACCGCAGCGCCCTGATGAAGCTGATCACAGGTCAGTAGCACGCGGGGCGGCCCTCTCTCCCAACAGCCCCCCGCTCAGGTATGACCCCCCACACACAGAAGAGTTCAGGGGGTTCACCATGTGATACTGAGTGCAGTCACATGTCGTTTTTATTGTTTTACTGTCATGGAAGGATGACAGAGGGGTGTTCTGTTTTTTAACAAATTAAGTATTCTTGAGGCCCTTTGGCATTCAGCCACCAGCTGTATCGTTATCAGGTCGCTTGAAGTCTGAGAATGTGTCGTGATGAAGGTATAGAAGTTCCTGTCTTATATGTGAATATTGCCAAATCTCGTTTTGCTCCCTTTGCTTTACCAAAATCTCCACCTTAACCCTACCCCTACCCATTAACCCTACCCCTACGAAATGAGAAGACAACCCTTCAAGACCCAACAGTACGTCATTAGTAGTCATTGACAGGGTTTGATCTTTATTTTAATTTAATGTTTTTGATCTTTTGATACAATATCTGTCTCTGGAGTTTTACTGTGTAGTTTGAATGTCTTAGGAATGCAACCTTACCCACAAGAACCAGTGATATAATGGAACTAATATTGCACATTGCAAAAAGGCATCAACCATCACGTTTTATCAATAACTCGGTCGGTTCAGTGGATGTTTAATCTTTGTATCTTCCTGGGGGTTGGGGGGCTTAGGGCTACCAATGCAGAAGAGGTGCTTGAGGTGGAGGGATGGGCTCTGTGATGGCAGCGGCTTAAATGATCTCCTGAAAGAAAACATAAGAAATAACAAATAAGAAGGAATTATATGTCAGAACCGGGTTATATGGCCACATGTTATGTACAATATATAATAACTGATAAATACATAGATAGACAGACAGACAGACAGACAGACAGACAGACAGATATTTCTACCAAATAAATGAAAAAATACACTGGTTTATAAAAAAACAACAACATCACAGTCAGTGCGTATACATGCAGAGTCATAATCAGGTAAATAAACGAATAAGACCTCAACGGGACTTGTATACACCTTTAACCGATCTATGGACAAGCAAAATCGGATAAGTTGTATGTATGTAATATTGCAGTTGTCCAATTGAGGAGCATAGTCGAACTATGGCTTTAATAGGATTAAGCTGTGCATGTAAACGTACTGATTGATCCACCATTCTCCAGGCTGATTCTCCAAGCATTTTTAAAACTAACTATTGCATTACTTGGCAGGGGACTAAAGCTTATCTTCAACCTGGAGTCCCTAGAACATGGAACATATGGATATCATGGGCCCGGCAGCTCCCGGCCGTGGACCGGGGCCGGAGGCTCCCCGGTCCGCGGCCCCGGGCTCCACAGCCCGGCCGCGTGGTTTTCGATCCTGTTGCATCTTTTCCCCCGCCATTTTGCCTAGGATTTTTCTTGATTTTCCATTTTCTCGCAAGGTATTGCGGGAGCAAGTCACAACTGTAGCGTTGCAAGGGTGCCAATCGCAAATCGTAACTTCAAGGGGATGTTAGCCCTCCCCCTTACCCCTTACCCTACCTTAAAATGGCTTTCGGGACACGGCTTGCTGCTCGTTAACGCGCAACAGCGAGGCGTAGGGCTGAGATTTTGCTTGGAGCAAAGGAATTGAGACTCAGCCTGTGTGTGTATGTGTGTGTGTGTGTGTGTGTGTGTGTGTGTGTGTGTAGCCCAGCCCTCTCTGCGGGACAACGAGGACCAGTTTGGGCGGACCCCTCTGATGTACTGCGTGCTGGCGGACCGGCTGGACTGTGCCGAGGCCCTGCTGAAGGCAGGAGCGTCCGTCAACAAGACAGACCACAGCCAGCGCACCGCACTGCACCTCACAGCACACAAGGTACGCTATAGACACACACAGACGAAGTTCAGACACACCACTGGAGCTCATGAGCATAAACACAATAAGGGACTCTCTTGCCCCACAGCGGCCCACAAACGACCCGCAATTGATTATTATTATTCCTTTTTTAAAGAAATAATCTACTGCAGCAGTATTAATTACCAATGCTGTTTCTTTGGGCTTTGAGTTGGCAATCCTTTATCAGCTTACTTTCTAATCACTGAATGACAACTCAAACCAAACTTCAGTCATGTGTGTGACATTTGTCCAAAACAAGCCCGTAGGAGTAGAATACGTTTCCTAGAATCCCCAATAGATATCACAGAAAGCCATGCACCTTGGACTTCAGTAAAAAAATAAATAATATGTTTAAAACATAAAGCATGGAATCACAAAATATGTTGTTATTATATTCTATTTTATAATACTATTCATCGGGTGAGAATGGTATCATGAGTGGGAAGAACCATGATACAGAAGGTAATGGAATACTTTACCTGCTATTTAGTTCATGTCCGGAATGCACCTCTGTTTACCATACACTTTTATCCATTACTTGATGTGAACAATCACATGCATACAAGGACAATTGGAGTCCATCAAACTCTGCAGAGCCTAGTTACCAATAAACACTGGCCATTGAACCTATAGGAATGGCATAACAATGTCAGATATTGTATAGCTCCGAGGAGTTATGATGGAGGTGAACGGATGAGAGACTGAGGTGGCTTCCAGGGGGAGTTGGGGTTAAGATTATTTCTACTCAACAAGGAATCTGGAGTCAGAGCTGTGGTGGGAAGTCAGCGCCCCCTAGTGGGCTGTCAGTCCTGAAGTCATTGGCAATCTATAAAAAGACAAACTCCTTGATTGTCTTTGTGCATCTGTATCTTTCACCAGAGGCACATGGTGTGTTTTAAACTACAATATTACACAAAGTTATGGAACAGGCGGTCAACTGATAACTAACCATTCAGTAGCATGGTGAAAGTGGCACAAAGATTATAATGAATCATTTATACATCATCCGCCTAAAGATAAAGGTATAGGAATAGGTTTTGAGGGTGTGTGTGTATGTGTGTCTGTGTGTGTCTTTGTGTGTTTGTGTGTTTGCGTGTGTGTGTGTGTGTGTGTGTGTGTGTGTGTGTGTGTGTGCGTGCGCATGAGTGTGTGTGTGTGTGTGTGTGTGTGCGTGCGTGCGTGTGTGCGCATGAGTGTGTCTGTGTGTGTGTGGTCTGGGAGGCGGGGGTCCTCACCATCGGAGACCCTGTCTCCCTGACATCTGATCAATAAGTGGCTGAGACAGGGAGTGAGGCCAGGGATTACTGATCTAATTGGGCTGAGAATAAGGAGGACAGACAACACGTATGCACACACACACACACACACACACACACACACACACACACACACATCATTCATCCACATCCACGCAGTCTAGATGCATGCTCACACTCAAGATAGATTTGTCAGGCTGTGACATGGTGGTGAGAGGGCTAACAGATATACAAAACACACACGCAAGGAGACAAGTATGCGCATGCAGACGTGCTTGCAAATTGTGTACATGTCTCTTCTGACAGCTGTTACATGTCATCATGGGGTGCAGTACAGATGATGATGATGATGATGATGATGATGATGATGTGTCTTGGATGACAGGAAAGGCCTGGGTATTTAGCCCTTTGACTGTTGAGCAGGGCATCTCTCACACACACACACACACACACACAAACACACACATACACACAAACTGAGGAGATGGATAGTGGTCTCATTGAACAAGACACTTCCTAATGCTGACTGTGTGTGTGTGTGTGTGTGTGTGCACGGTATGTGTGTGCGCGGTGTGTGTAGGGAAACGTGCGCTTCTTGAAGCTGCTGCTGTCGAGGCGTGCAGACTGGCTGCAGAAGGACCTGGAAGGGATGACCCCCCTCCACCTGGCCACCCGACACCCCTCCCTGAAGCCCCTTGCCCTGCTCCTCAAGCACATCGGTCCCGGGGAGGTGGATACCCAGGACAAGAACAAGGTCCCTCACACACACACCCACCACACACCACACACACAACCACACACACAACAACACAACACCACATACCCAGGACAAGAACAAGGTCCCTCACATCCACCACACACACATTCACACGCACCAACCACACACTCAACAACACACCCCAACCACACAGACAACCACACACATTCACACGCACTCAACCACACACACAACCAAGCACACACCCCAACCACACACACAACCACACACACCCCAACCACACACACCCACCACACACACCCCAACCACACAAACAAAAACACGCAGCCACACACACCCCAACCACAAACACCCCAACCACACACACACACCACCACACACACCAACCACAGACACGTGTACACACACACAGACACACAAGTCCTCACTCATAATGTTGGCAGTGGGTTGGTGCTGATGGCTATCTGACGTTCCTTGGTTGATTTGGTACAGTCCCTTATGTCAGGGGACAGTGTTTGTAGCCCACCTCGGATACTGTGTGTGCGTTGTTGTCTCCGGTAGTCATTTCAATTCAAACTTCCAGTCAATAATCTGCCTGTGCTTTAATAGCCTTGGTTTAATTACACGAACGCACACACAACCCACACTATCATAAGATACATTTAACTATAACAAACTTAAGGACTTTTACATTCAACTGCCTGTGTGTGTGTGTGTGTCTTTCCCTGATCTGATTTGATTTTGATCAAACTCTCTCTCTCTTTCGCTCTGCTTCTGTTTCTGACTCTCTCCCCCTGCCCCCACAGCAAACCGCCCTCCACTGGTCTGCGTTCTACAACCGGCCGGAACACGTGCGTCTGCTGATCAAGCACGACTCCAACATCGGTATCCCGGACAGCGAGGGTAAGATCCCCTTGCACTGGGCCGCCCACAGCCAGGAGCCCAGCGCCACGCAGACGGTCCGCTGCATCCTGGTACGCACGGTGACCACACACACATCTACTGCTCATGGATCCTGTTATCATTTAACCATTGTTTTGATTCATCACACTCATCAACTCAACATCCATCTTTCTCTGCACCTCTCTCTCTGTCTCTCTCTGTCTCTCTCTTGCTCTCTCTCTCTCTCTCTCTCTCTCTCTCTCTCTCTCTGTCTCTCTTGCTCTCTCTCTCTCTCTCTATCTCTGTGTCTCTCTCTTGCTCTCTCTCTCTCTCTCTCTCGCTCTCTGTCTCTCTCTTGCTCTCTCTCTCTGTCTCTCTCTCTCTCCCCCTCTCCCTCTCTCTCTACAGGAGGCGGCGCCCACCGAGTCCCTGTTGAACTGGCAGGACTACGAGGGCCGCACACCGCTGCACTTTGCGGTCGCCGACGGCAACGAGGCGGTGGTGGACCTGCTGACTTCGTACCACGGCTGCAGCGTCACGGCGTACGACAACCTGTTCAGGACGCCGCTGCACTGGGCCGCGCTGCTGGGTGAGTTGTTCTGCGGAACGTGGAACCAGAACACGTACGTGTCTGTCATGTCCTGTTACGGCCCGAGGGTGAGGGAGCCCAAATGCACGTCAACAGACGAGGGTTGTATAGCTCAAATGTTCATTCGATGGGGATGAGCAGAGACTAGTCGATGCAGAAGGCCAGCCGGGTCGGTGTGGAAACCAGGAAGGCAGCGTGGAGGAACAGAGCCGCGGTGGTCAGATGGCCTGGACAGGAGCAGAGCATATTAGGACAAAGATACATAGAGACCAGGAACTCTACTTACGGAGGTAGACCGTTTGACGATCTGGCGACGAATGGTTAAGAAGCCGGAGTAGATAAGCGAAGCGTTGATTTTGATGATCCACAGGTGTGTGTGGTTGAGCCGGAGAAGGGAGGACTCCGGAGAAGTTGGAGTCCGCTAGCTCCGCCCAAAACAGGAAAATACACAGACAGACAAAACACACAGAGTGATCCTAGCTCCCGCCAGGCTCCACGGCAGACGCCGTAACATGTAGAAACATTTCAATGTGCTCGCCCTTTTGGGTTCAGGTGTGTTGGTCCTGATGTTCAGTCTAGGAGGATCTTCAAAACACCCGAGGCCCCCGGGGGTCTACATATAACAGTTGGTTCATTGGGGTGGTGCCCCTGTCAACGCTCCTCCCGCTCACTACAGGTATATGTGGCGTGTCTGCGGACCCACAATTTGGCACGTTGTCAGGAGACCATCTGGGTCACGAGAAACGTTTCCTCCTAGCGCCCACACATGACAACAATGCTAAAGGGTCTCCTTTTTACCTTTGCTGTTGTTATTAACTCGACATCAACATGTCCAACGTGTTTCCTCTGTTAACGTCTGTGTATGTTGTGGTCATGGGGTGTCAGGCCATGCTAGGATCGTGCACCTGCTGCTGGAGAGGAACACCTCAGGCACCATCCCCTCAGACAGCCAGGGAGCCACACCCCTTCACTATGGAGCCCAGAGCAACTACGCCGTGGGTGGCTATCACACAAACACATACATATGCACACACACACACACACACACTCATGAGACCTATATGAACCATGTCTGCAGTACTTCATCTGATCTGAGTGACTTGTGTGTGACTTGTGAGTGACCTGTATCGATCTGACGTGACCGTTTCTCTTTTGGTTTGTGGTGCCCGCAAATATGTATTAAATCTTGCAACTGTATTTGCTTAAGTTTGCCTCTGTGTGGGTTTGCTCTGCCATTGAAGAGGGCACCCTTCTGTATGTTGACATTTGTGTGCCTGTGTGTTTGTGTGTGTGTCTTTTTATGTATTGTGTGTGCGTGAGTGAGTGTGTGTTGTTAAATATTGTGTGTGTATGTGTGAGTGTGATTTCTTACATATAATGTTTGCATGTGTGTGGGTGGGTTATGTTTTGTGTGTGCCTTTGTGTTCCTGTGTGTTCTTATATATTGTTTGTGCGTGTCTGTTATATATTGTGTGTGTGTGGGTGTGTTTGTTTGTTTTATGTATTGTGTGTATATTGTGTGTGTGTGTGGTTGCGGGCCCATAGGAGACGGTGGGGGTGTTCCTGTCGCACCCCTCGGTGAAGGACGAGCCCGACCTGGAGGGGCGCACCGCCTTCATGTGGGCCGCCGGCAAGGGCAGTGATGAGGTCATCCGCACCATGCTGTCTTTCACCTCCGGCATGGACATCAACATGGCCGACAAGTACGGGGGCACGGGTGAGCCACGGCCCGCCTCCTCTACCTCCTCCTCCTCTCCCTCCTCTCCCTTCCTCCTCCTCCCCTCCTCTACCACCTCTACCTCCTCTTCCTCCTCTCCCTCCTCTCCCTTCCTCCTCCTCCCCTCCTCTACCACCTCTACCTCCTCTTCCTCCTCTCCCTCCTCTCCCTCCTCCTCTCCCTCCTCTACCTCCTCCTCCTCTAACTCCTCTACATCCTCCCCTCCTCTCCCTCCTCTGCCTCCTCCTCCTCTAACTCCTCCTCCTCTACCCCCTCTCCCTCCTCTACCTCCTCCTCCTCTAACTCCTCCTCCTCCTCTACCTCCTCCTCTCCCTCCTTTACCTCCTCGCCCTCCTCTACCTCCTCCACCTCCTCCTCCTCCTCCTCTACCTCCTCCTCCTCCTCCTCCTCCACCTCCTCCTCTAACCCCCCACGCTGGAACACACACATCTTATTGAGATCAGTTCAAATGTGCAACAAATAAGAACACACACACACGGTCACATCCATGTTAGAGAAAAAGTCAAAATCCAAATGATCGATACTCATGTACACACACAAAAAAGATACGATGTGGGCTGCTCTGCTGTTTACTTTGGAACTCGCCACCCGAGGAGACGGAGGTGTTGGACTAGCCCAGCGATGATGATGTCACAGGGGATTCCCACCCAGTGTGTGGAAACGAAACACAGGGGGATTTCCCTCAGGGCAGTAGAGTGAGAGAGGGTAAGAGAGCAAGAGAGAGAGAGTTAAAGAGCAAGAGAGAGAAAGAAAGAGAGAGTAAGACAGCAAGAGAGAGAGAGAGTTAAAGAGCAAGAGAGAGAAAGAAAGAGAGAGAGTAACAGAGCGAGAGAGAGAGTTAAAGAGCAAGAGAGAGAAAGAAAGAGAGAGAGTAAGAGAGCAAGAGAGAGAGTTAAAGAGCAAGAGCGAGAAAGAAAGAGAGAGTAAGAGCAAGAGAGAGAGCGTTAAAGAGCAAGAGAGAGAAAGACAGAGAGAGAGTAACAGAGCAAGAGAGAGAGAGCTAAAGGGAGAGAGAGAGAAAGAGAGAGAGAGATAGAGTGAGAGAGAGAGTAAGAGAGCAAGAGAGATAGAGCTAGAGAGAAGAGCGTAAAAGAGCAAGAGAGAGAGAGTGAGAGAGACTAAGAGAGACAGGAATAGGGTCAGGGAAGTAATAGTTTCAGCCAAATGAGTGTAACCCAGTAAGCTTGTGGTACAGATCATGGCCACTGCTATCCTATCCCGTGATTGAATTGTCTGGTGATCCAACACACACACACACACATACACACACCTGCATGCACATCATCTGCATGTAAATACTCTTACACACACACATACACACATAGAGCATAGGTTAGCCCATTTTCATCCAAAGACAAACCACGTGCGTCATCTGGCAGTGAAGACACAATAAACCTGAACATATATACATTCACACACACACCTCCACACACACACACACACACACACACACACACACACACACACACATGCCCTGACCACTAGGCTTTTGAGAGCCCTACTCTCCAGGGCCTCCGCCCCTCTTATTGAGGCAGTAATTGTTTATGCATGAATAATATGTAGCGCTTCAGCCATGCTAATGAGACGGGGTGAAGGCTGGTGCTGGGATCACTTCCATGCACTTGACTCTAATCCCTCCTGTCTGGGGACGCGCAGCGTTTAGCCACAAGGAGGCTGCACTGGGTTCCTTCTCATTGAACTTGTTTCTGTCTGCTTAACCCTCCACTGGGCTTAGCCCCGCCAAGAGCTCCAGGGGGAGGAGAAGGGGAGTAGAAGCAGGCCAGAGGCGCAGTAGGAAGTGTGGCATACGTCTATTGCCTGGTTGGATCTCCTATATTCTCCTCCATGATTCCCTTGACTCAAACTCTCTGTTGTCCTTGTTCTGTCTGGTTTTGATTACCAGTGTGTGTGTATTTCTGTGTGCGTGTGCGCATGTGTGCGCGTAGCCCTGCATGCAGCCTCCCTCTCCGGCCACGTGAGCACGGTGCGCCTGCTGCTGGAGAAGGGTGCCATGGTTGACTCTCTGGACGTGATGAAGCACACGCCGCTGTTCCGGGCCTGTGAGATGGGGCAGCGAGACGTGATACTCACTCTCATCAAGGGTAGGCCTGGCATAGTGCATGTTTACTGACGGAGCAGTAAGGGGAAGTTGAATGGGGACTTTGATCTCATGGGGCCTTATGTGTGTGTGGAGACTGGAGTCTTGCGGGGACCTTTCCAACGGGTTCACTGCTTTCACTTGCTGCAGGCTCAGCGCGCGTTGACCTGGTGGATGTGGACGGCCACACGGCCCTTCACTGGGCCGCCCTGGGAGGGAACGCTGAGGTGTGCCAGGTGCTGATGGAGAACGGGATCAGTCCCAACGTGCAGGTACAGACACACACGTACACGCAAACAAACACACACACATACAATGCGTATTTCGTCCATAATGATGAGTGAAAGACAGACACACAGCCATGCATGTCATGTAGACCCAGTTATAGTCCGGCCCGTGTCCATGGTTGTGAGAGGGTTTCCCCCTGTGTCCGGTGCCTAGGACCAGGCGGGGCGCACTCCTCTGCAGTGCGCTGCGTACGGAGGCTACATCACCTGCATGGCGGTCCTCATGGAGAACAACGCCGACCCCAACATCCAGGACAAGGAGGTACCATTTCCCTCCAGAGGGGACAGGGATGAGGGGTGCTGGGTGATGTGCAGGATGTGCGATGGGAGTTCTGTGTGTGTTTGTGTGTCAGGGGAGGACTGCTCTCCACTGGTCCTGCAACAACGGCTACCTGGACGCTGTCAAGCTGCTCCTGGGGTACAAAGCCTTCCCCAACCACATGGAGCACACGGAGGAGAGGTGAGGACAGCCCCGAGGAGGGCTGAGAGAGACGACCACCCTGAACACACACAAACGGGGAGGAACCCAATAGCCACCAATCTAGCTGATTTCTTAAGGCCTTCATCGTCTGTAATGTGGAAAGGGGCGTGCAAGTCGCACAACGTTAAAAAAATGTTCCTCAACCCTCCATCTCGAAACGGGAAAAGGATACGCATTAAAGAGTTTATACTTGGTGGCGCCAAGCATGCGGTTATATCTATACGTGGAAACTGCCTGAGGGAACATAGGGGGACCATAAACTCAAGCTTACTGAGTGCATGTATGTGCATGTGTAGCACTTGCATGCAAATGATCAATGCTGTCTGTGCATTCGTGTGCGTTCATGTGTGCATGTCTGCATGTATGTGTGTGTATGTGTGTGTGTGCGTGTGTGCGAGTGAGTGTGCGTGTGTGTGTCTGTGCGCGTGTGCATCGGTGTGCGTCTGTGTGTGTGTGTGTGTGTGTGCGCGGCAGGTACACGCCCCTTGACTACGCTCTGCTGGGGGAGCACAGCGAGGTGACTCAGTTCATGCTGGAGCACGGCGCCCTGTCCATCGCCGCCATCCAAGACATCGCGGCCGCCTCCATCCAGGCGGTGTACAAGGGCTACACGGTGCGCAAGGCCTTCCGGGAGAGGAAGCAGCTGTTCATGAGGCACGAGCAGCTCCGCAAGGACGCCGCCAAGTGAGGGAGCGAGTGCACACTCCCGCACACACACGCACACTCCCGCACTCAAGTCCCACCGCAGCACAACGCACATCTGCATATAGCATTTCCATATCCGTGTGCCTGGACATACAAGGAGGTTTTTTCTCCCACCTAGGCAAACACTAGCTCCTTTTGTTCAAAGTTTCCACCCGCCCTCGTACTCTCTCTCAATCACTCTCTCTCTCTCCTCTCTCTCTCTCTTTCTCTCTCTCTCTCTCTCTCTCTCTCTCTCCCGCTCCCGGCGATTAGTGTCGCTTACTTTCAAAACAAATTGACTATCGACAATTAAAGGCATTGTGTGTTGCCCCCCCTGGAGCTGCCGCACTCCACCCGTATCTATCTTACTTTGTGTCATCCTGGCAAACACATGCGTCTTCCCCCTCTGCCTGCTCTTCAGCCCGGCTGTCTCTTGTCATTTGCTCTCAGAGTCACCTTTAATGCCATCTCCAGCACTGCCATCGCACGGCACATTCCTATGAAGAAGGCTTCAGAATTTCACCTTTTTATCCTTTTTATTTTTTATTTATTTTAAGTAGTAAATGTCATATGTCTGGAAGATAACCTCTTTGTGGGTTCTCTTCATCTCGCTAATGGCGAACCTTTTTACCTGAACCACTCACAATGAAGTGGTCATTACGAGCAGGTAAGGTTTATGCATCTTGCTCATAGATGCATACAGGTAGACTGTGGACATTGGAGTTTGATCCTACAACCCTTTGACATTCATACCACTACCACCTGAAAAACCTCTTTAGGCCATTCCGGTATTCCCGTTTGTGTTTCCCAATGACACTAATTACATTGTTAACAAAGCTTAGGCCAATCATAGTGACCTGCTTGCTTGCTTTGTTCCTGCCAAATGCGGGTTAAAAGTTTAGCAAAGACATATTCTAATCTGAGAAAAGTTTTTGTGTTCATTTTTGAACTTCCTCATTGAGTCCATTTCTGGTAAAATCTAGTTTTGATTGCTCTTGAATTCTTTCTTTTTTTTGGGCAGACTGTGGCTGGTCATTAACTGAAACACCCCTGAATGCTGATTGGTCCTATCATTAAAAAATGTTTGAACAGGCTTTAAAAGGGATCTAGACCGTAGCTATGCAGCGAGGAACCCAAAGTAACTTGCGAGGCTAGACTTTCCTGCAGCTCATTAAACATATACCATCCACAACCGCTTGGATCCATTCACCAACGGCCACCACTCTAATGCCCACATTACAATGGCGTCTCCACATTGAAGTCCACTTTATGTACGTATCATTGGAGATGGATCTACCAGTGTGCCACCACACACCAAAAATGCAGAATTATTCTAATAGTCTACTACTCGTGTGTGTGTGTGTGTGGGTGTGTGTGTGTGGGTGTGTGTGTATGGTGTGTGTGTGTGTGTGTGGGTGTGTGTGTGTGGGTGTGTGTGTGTGTGTGTGTGTAGGAAGCGGGAGGAGGAGCAGCGTCGACGGGAGGTGCAGCAGCAGAGCTCCGTGGCCCTCACCGAGTCGGGCCGGACGCCAGCAGAGCACCAGCGGCATTCCTTGGCCAACAAGATGAACGGGTTGGCCCTGCATGACCCGGTGCCAGAGCCTAGGAAGGCCTCCAAAGCAGAACGCCTCAAGGCCAAAGAAGAGCTCCGGAAACAGAGAGGTGACAGGATGCATGAAGCCGGTTCAATGGCGAGAAATCTTTGCAGCAGCACCTGAAAAGTGATCCTGTAGTGAACCACTGCGATCAGTGACACATTCAATGGGATGTGACTCCCTGCTGCAAGGAAAGCGCACCGGTCTTCAGTAATGGAACGTTTAGGTACCACCTCAAAACCGCACTAAGTTTAAAGAACGTTGATCTGCAGTGGACTTCTTTGATCTCATCCTGCCAAAGAACAGGACTTGTTTTGAAGCATGCTGCCTGCTTAAGTTCAATACCTTATACACAATGTCGTAACAGAGTCATGCACTGACCCCTCCTCTCTTCACACTAGCACACACGAGGAGCCGAGGCTCTAGGAGGAGCAGGGAGACGGAGTCACATGACGTCCCCGGCGTCCAGTGTCACGTGACCACATCCAAGCTGAAGGAACGCACCCCCTCCGCAAGCTGCGGGAGGCTGCCCAGCCCAAACTCCAACCCAAACCCCAACCCCAGCCCCAGACCCAGCCCCAGCCCCAGCCCCAGCCCCAGACCCAGCCCCAGACGCCCGACCACAGCAACTGCCACGGCCACGAGACCCTCCTCGCCCAGCGCACGCCCCGGTGTGGCCGGTGCCCCGTTGCCGAGCCTCAGAGAGGCTCTGGGGTCTGCGGGGCGTGCTGCCCTCCGCCTGGCTGACACAGAAAGCACGCCTCTCCGGGCCGGGGACCAAAGCCAGGAGCGGGGCCCCGAGGGCCAGGCCCTTTCATTGAGGTGTCGCTCCGCCCCCAACCACAAAACCCCTTCCGGCAGGACACACCATGCCGCCACACACACGCCCTTCCCCTTGCGCACACCAAGGGAACGCGGCACGCAGCCCTCTCAGCATGGGAGGAGGAACGAGGCTGCAGGCACCATCCAGAGGGCCTGGAGAAGGTGTGTGTGTGTGTGTGTGTGTGTGTTTGTTTGTGTGTGTGTGTGTGTGTGTGTGTGTGTGTGTGTGTGTGTGTGTGTGTGTGTGTGTGTGTGTAATAATGTTAATTACTGGCAATAATGCCTGCCATGGAGTCCTTACCATCCACTTACATGGAGGGTTACACAATGCATGCATTGTTCCATACATCATATTCATAGCCCCCCGCACACCCCCGACTCACCCACAATCTCTGTTCTGGATGCCATCCAGGCATCGGGGACAGAAGTATGGGGGGAGGGGGGGATGTAAACTGGAGGGCTCCCTCTGCTTAAACAAGAGGCTAAAAGGTGAGCAGTGCTGGTGTAATAGCTCCCAGAAGCATGTAGTTGTCTCTCTCCGGCGAACAGGTCCTGCTTTTCCATTTTTCCTTTTCCACTTTGATCTTCAGATTTTTCTCTCTTTCTTTATTGCAACAGCTCATTCACAAATAATGTGTGCTCCTCTGTGTATCTGTCGTAGGTTTAGAGCGAGAGAACACCCGCAGGAGGGCAGGCCCTTGGAGTGGGCGGAGTCAATGAATCCAAGCCACACCCCTAACAGGAAGAAGACTGAATTAAGGGCGCAATCCGCTAAGTTAACAGCCAGTAAGAACTCAGTGCTGCAAAGCATATATGGTAAGGCTATTTGCATATTATAAAAGAAATTGCATCATTCATTTTTACAAGGTGAATAAAAAAATTTGTACTAAATAAATTGTTCTGAATTTACAACTGTGATCTGAAAGAGCCTTGTACTCCAAGCACACGGCATGAGTAGAAACAGCTGACAACATGTAAGGATGCTAACAGCCACATATCACAAGATGTATGTGTGTGTGTGTGTGTGTGTGTGTGTGTGTAATAACCACTTGGTTTCACCTCACCTCACCGACAGCCCTGACCTTCAGCACACATCACCAGGTGATGACGGGAGAATGGGCAGAAACCACACACAGACACACAAACACACACACACAGTCAGGCCCACGTCCGCCTACCATCTCACCCAACAGACCCCTCCCTTCTAACGCCGTAGCCCACCCATCCTCCTCACCGTCTCGCTCCTATCCATCTCTCTCTCTCGCTCTCTCGCTCTCTCTCTCTCTCTCTCTCTCTCTCTCTCTCTCTCTCTCTCTCTCTCTCTCTCTCCTCCTTGGGTCTGACAGTTCTGGGTCTTTGAAAAGTTCAGAGCTGTCAGGGGGAATGTCAGGCGACTGCATGGAGCTATCTGCAGAACACACACGCACGCAAACGCCACATGGAGCCACACACACATTTACCAAACATATTCTCCCTCACTCTAATTTTTTGGTGTGTAGGTAGGGGGGGGGGGGTTGCACGTGGCCAGGAATTGTGGCAGGGAATGGATTAAAATTCAATTCAATTAGACTATTTTTTGAATGACTTATTTCATTATGTGCGTATCTCGGGGCTCTGTGATGCCTTTGGTCCCTGAAAGCAACAGAATTCAGTGCTCAGCCCAGAGCTGATGCTATGCATGTATTCTAGTAGCAGCCTGTTCATCAGGCTGTTAACAAGGCTTCACCCAGCCTGGGAACCAGATGACTCTGCAAGCTCATGTTTGATTTGCTCTGCCAGTCCTGATCCCCGCTCAGACACATATCCAGCAGACAAGGTCCGATACTCATGACACTAAACTAACTTGGCGGTATACTTTCTCTTTAGGAAGAACAAACCACTGGACTAAAGCTTTTTTCCTTTTTCATAAGAAAGATGTTTTTGCCTTTCTTCCGACATAATTTGATACAAGTTGAGCTGATGATTGGTTTTAGGTCTATCCTGTTTCGTCCAGAGGTATTTTGGTCTACCATCGTTGATGCCCCGTGGATGAACTGAAATGATCTGAATGAATCCCGCTGTCACCATTGTGCCCTTGAGCAAGACACTTAACTCCAGATTGCCCTATGGGAAACTGTTCCCGGTCGCTTTGGATAAAGTGTCTGCTAAATACCAAAAAAGTTTAATTCAATAAACTGAGATGTTCCAGAATAATATGCGTTTACAAATTGGTCTGTCGATATCTGATAGGTTGGAACCAATCAGCGTCCTCGGAGGAATTGGCACAGGATCACCGATCACGTAGATACTCTGTAGGTGATCGACAGATGATACATCCAATTACCTTCCAAACAATTTGCAAGTCCGACTTCCCAAATAGTTTTGCGTAACACTCAATAGTGATTGTGAGGTCATGATGGCACTTTTATTCCTGGTGTGAAAAAGTGACAGAGACACCATCCTTTGATCACATAGGCCCCAGCGAGAATTGAACTCACGACCCCTGGTTTACAAGACCAGTGCTCTAACCACTGAGCTATGGAGCCTTGACTGTAGGTGATCTTAGCAGAGTTTTATAAGAAAGGCATACACACCTAGGACATTTGCTGGCACCACACCCAACGATGTGCTCACTGAAGGCACCAGACCAGTTGACAAGACGTGTGTTTGCATAAAGTAACCACGAGAGTATCAACTTGGATTGCTTTTCTCCTAAATAACCATTTAAATATAAAATTACAATTATAAAATTACATAGTGCCTTTTGTACAAAATTGCAATACAAGGTGCTTAACAACAATGAAATGAAAATAAACTAAAATAAATAAATAAAAGGGATTAAGAGAGAGCTGTATTAAATAGGTATGTTTTAGGTTTCTTTTAAAGGTGTTCACAGATGTCCTGGGCTCCTCTGGCAGGCTGTTCCAGAGGCGAGGACCATAGACACTAGAGGCCGCCTCCCAAAAGGTCTCTGTCATCACCAGGCAACAACTCAGAGGCCAGGGCCAGAGGACCTGAGTCATCTAGAGGGAGCACACATCAGAAGCATCTCTGAGAAAATTAAAATGATAGTGTATTCAAAGAAGGGTTCTGGGTTTGATTCCCAACGCACCCTACCAGAAAGCGTCCTTGAGCAATACTCTTGCCCCCACTATCTGCTTAATGACATCACTCTTTTGACAGCTTTGGCTAAATACTGATGATATTAACCATCTCTTTTTTTCAGGAAACTCCATGGCCAGACGGGGGCGCTCCCTCAGAAGCGCCCAATCACAGATGCTCCTGGACCTGTCTCTACGCACCGGGAGTCAGCGTAGGCATCAAACACACACACACACACACACACACACACACACACACACACACACTGCATTCTAACCCACCACAGTCCCCTGACGTATTTGTTTTGTTCTGCTCCCACAGTGAGTGGGATAGACTGCGTCCACCTGGGGGACACCCTTAGCCAGGCCACCCAGTACTCGTACCACCTGAGACCCCAGAGCTCTGGACAGGCGTGCAGGGGTCGGGGGAAGTACTGAGACCGCTTCACACTACACTGTCCAATAACAGACGTCTGTGACGTCTCCCGGTCCACACAGCGGTCTGGAGGAAATTTGCAACCAGCGGAGGAAACTATCCATATTTGCCACATTGACTGCCTCGATAGTCTCATAAATATTCAATCCTTGATAACTTCTTAATGAGAAAAAAATAACTAAGTAACACAGGACCTAATAGGGAGATGAACGGTGTAGTGTTGAAGCCGCTGAGATCCTAACCGAACAAGGATAAAAAAAAACGATTGGCTTTGGATTAGGAGAGTTAAATGACTTCTCTACCCATTGGGTCAGTCTGCACCCAATCCAGGTGAACCACAGTGAGAGGAACTAAATGCTTGTCTCTCCTACCTGGGCTTCACAAACAGGTAGTCACGGCTGTGGCTTGTTACACACACACATACACATATCCAAGCTGGCAGCCTGCCTTCCCTTCTAAAGCTGTACTGGGGAGGGGTACAATAATAAGTGATGTTTTGTAAAAAAAAAATTAAAAAAAGGAATGTGCATGACATCAGGCTGATGACCTCACGGGCGGGGTTAATTTGACAGAGTTGTGTGTAAAAGATAACCTTTAATCCATTGTGGAAGGAAACACAGAATAGTGCATGCACGCACAAACACACACTGATAACCTTTCTGTTGAGGAGAGTGAGGCAGTCAATCAGCAGCCAGTCATACAGCCTGCCCACCTGCAGCCCAACGCGTGGAACACAGCAGGCTGCTCTCTCATTGCCATCTTTGCCAATTGGCATTTGCATCTTGCACAAACCAAATCTAAACGTGTACTATCATTTCCACTTGTGTTATAAGTATATACCTCGTAATGTGTATTTTTACGTGTATGTTAAAGGTAACGCCAAAAAATAAACAAATTGAAAACATTTTTTTTCTTTTTCCATTTCATTTAATTTTAGAAAATTCAGACAGATAAGCCAACATACAGCATTACAATGTTGCGTTTTACAAATGCAAAAACAAGAATGATCAAAAAAGTCCAGGCATGGTTTTAAAACAGAAAGCCTTAATCCTTGTCACAATAACAATCGTCTGTTTCTAAACATTTCCCTTGCGTTGCGTTTGAATGAGTGCTGTCACTTCCAGATCCAGGGTGATGGCGAAGGGAAGCAGGGCTGGGTTTGGTCCTCGCTGGTCGGGTCAGTACATGTCCCTCAGCCCCAGGCTCCCGCGGTGAGCGGTGGAGGCGTGAGCCATGGTGACGCTGTAACAATACAGCAGGTCCGTCAGCCACTGCTCCCTGGTCTCCCCGTGAGAGTACCTCTGGAAGACAACAGCACACAGGTTAGACACAAAGCTACAAGTCCAGCTATTCCCAGACACGCAGCTGCAAGTGCAGCTATTCAAAACCACACAGGTCAGACACAAAGCTACAAGTCCAGCTATTCACAACCACACAGGTCAGACACACAGCTACAAGTCTAGTTATTCCAATTAAGTTCATCAACCATCAAATCAAACTTTCATGCAGAACAGTGAAAAGTGCTCAGCCAGGGAAGCAGCGAGAAAAATAAAAAACCAGGTCAAAAACCACTGATGCCTAAAAAGAAAGGTAGACTCAAACCAAGGAGATTACAAGTGAAGGAGGTCAGAAGGAGGTTCAACAGAAGAGGTGTGTCTGAAGGTCTCCTGGTTTACCGTGAGCTCCTGGATGATGTGCTGCAGCAGGGCCGTGTTGGCCAGCAGGTGGCTGCGGAGCGGCGCGTGCTGCAGCATCATGGACAGGATCTGGCCCAGCTGCGGCAGCTCCTCCTCACACAGGTCCCCGACCCGCAGCGCCTGCAGGACGGCACGCAGCAGCCGCGGCACGTTGGCCAGCGCGGACACACACGCGCTCCATATCGCCTCCCTGCAGAGGAAGGAAAAACACAAATAAGGGTAGAGAGGATCACATAAAAGGTGGGAGAAAATGATGAGAATCAGGCCCCAGCGAGATTTGAACTCACGACCCCTGGTTTACAAGACCAGTGCTCTAACCACTGAGCTATGGAGCCTTACATACTCCGCCGGCGACACCATTCATCAATAAAGCACGCCTCAAAGTGATCTGAACTAGATGGACTTGATGGACTGGTTGTAGATCGTTCAATGCCATTCAGGCACGTCATTTTCCAAATGGCCATTTGTTGATAAATGTATGTATGCATGTATAATACTCACCTTACGGCTAATACTCAACACGGACTAATAGATTAATGAATTGCTTTATGCTATGGAATTTCCTTTATGTTTAAATCAACATAAAATGGTTAATCATTTGTCATGTCTGTTATATGTAAGTCGTGCCCTTCTATAACCACAATATCTTACTATAATCATTTAATCAGTTCAACTGATGAAAATATGCATAATAAAAACATAAAGTTAATAAAGTGAACAAAAGGCAGGTGACAAGTCTCCAGGGAAGGCCCAAGGCTGCCCCCTACAGGCTGTAGTTAAAGAGGTCACGAGAGTCGAGACAGCCACCCGAAGTCTATAGAAGGGCCACATGTCTACCCACAACCAAGGCCCACCTCTTGTGTGTGGTCTGTGAGGGCGCCTCCTGCTGGAGGGTGACGAGTAGGGCTAGCAGGCTGAGGCAGCACTGGGCCAGGAAGTGCAGCATGGGCTCACTGGGCAGCACGGACAGCTCCAGCAGCCTGGACACCGCTCTGAGCAGCCCCGCCGCCAGGCTGTCAGGCACCACGCCCAGCTTACCCTGACACACACACACACACACACACACACACACACACACAATTAAATCCTGATATCGTCTCATCAGAGAAAAATGCCGAGTTTGAAATTTGAATTGATGCCTTTCTTTCTTGATGTTGATCTTTCCCTACCAGGTATTTGCAGATGGCATTCTGCAGAATGTCAAAGCATTGCGACTGTGATCCGAGTGTCTCGAGACAATGACAGACCTCCTGGGAATGAAAAGAAGAAAGACCATCTTTATCTGGAATCACTGCACACTAACTAAAGTGCATTACAGATCATCACACTCTCAGATACCCATTTCTGACGACTTCATTGATGTGCTTTCCGATTATTCGGAAATGTAATTTTCAAATTAATTCTAATAAAGACAGCCTTTACCATAAGGAATGTGTTCTGTGGTGTTTTACACTCGCTGAAGACTTCAGGGGTTGGTGGTGAGACAGGAGATGTACAGGGGTAACTGGATCAAGCAGACCCCCCCTTCTCGTCATCCATTTAAAAATCCACAATTCAACTCATTGGACTTATCAAATTGAAAAGTGTGTATGTGCGTGTGTGTAGGTGTTCTGAAATGCTGCAGAGCTGTGTGTGTGTGAGTGAGTGACCTGTGCACCTGATGGCATTTTCCCCACCATTAAAAACAATCCTGTCTCATTAGTTCAGATCCGAGGCGACACAGTCCATCCCTCAATACTGTCCCCTCCGCCTGCCCCCTAACTGCCCCCACCCCCCCTCCCTGCCAATCACCTGTGAGTGGCCTAGACAGGGAGATGAGAGGGGCGGAATCTAAGGCCTTAATTGAGGTGCTAAATTAGTGATTACAGTCCCCACCTCACACACGTGTGCTCGCCGGCCCCCGGGCGCGGTTACGTTAACGCTACATGTTTCAGCAGGAAATGTCACTTCAATCACGCTATGGGCTCTCATTAGCATTCCTGCGTCTCCCCCTTCATGCCCGATAACCACGCATCTCCCAACCTGTGCCACGCGATAAAGTTTCCCCTCTCGGGCCGTAGCACCATGATAAACCCCCCCTCTCGGGCCGTAGCACCATGATAACCCCCCCCTGTGTGTATGTGTGAGTGGGAGTATGTGTGTGTCCGTCCAGAGGGGAACTGGAAGACTTGAGCTGAGGCCAGAATATCAACACTTTCAATACTCCTGCCTCTTTCACTTGCACCTTCCCTGTTGGACCTTCGCTAGGTGCCGTCGTCAGGAGGGCGGTGACCTGGAGTTTGGGGATAAACATGAGCCAGCGGACACACCTCGACAACGTCCCAGTGGTGTGTGAACTGCTCCAGGAGGGTGGGGTAGAGGCTGAGGGGGGACAGGGGAGAGGGCGGGATGGTGCTGTCATCGGGGGCGTCCTGCAGCGAGGCCAGGTCGTCAGAGGAGAATCCGGTCAGCGTTGAGAAGAGGAAGCTGATGTAGTCCACGTCCTGCAGAGCAGTGTCCTGGCTGCCCACGCTCCAGCCACTCAGAGAGGACCTGGAGGACCATACACATGACCTGCAGTTGACTCATCATCATCATCATTGTTATGAATTGCATTACCACCATCCTTTACTAACTCAGGGTACACTATATACCATGCTATCTAATTATTGTTTCCAGTCAAAGGGTGTCAGCTTTGAACTTGAGTACTTTTTACTATTCACAGGGTTTATTGCTAAACGGAAATAAATAAATAAATGAATAAATTGTGATTAAGCTGCATTATTGTATTG
Organism: Pollachius pollachius; assembly: GCF_949987615.1. NCBI lineage: Eukaryota > Metazoa > Chordata > Actinopteri > Gadiformes > Gadidae > Pollachius > Pollachius pollachius. Next base: position 30,641,091 of record NC_136934.1, on the reverse strand, counting down.
TCTGCATTCCTTTAATACAACTAATTCTCCGTCACATTCCAGCATCTAACATCGTTTTCTTTATTCCAATCCCCCTGTATTGCCAAGTTGTATCAAAAGAACCTGAATCATGCTGCAGTCTCTTTATAGTCTGTAGACTACATTGTGCGTCTACCATTAAGTATACTAGAGTTTTGACGCGAGCGTTGCGCGCGCTCAACCTCTAGTTGTAATTAAATTTTGCCTGTAATTTTACAACATATAACATTCGTTCACCACAAATGACTCTTAAAAGCAGTGCCAACGTTTAAATATTTTTTAACCATTCAGCGAACAAAAGGCAACTGGCTGATTATCATTTAGGGGACATGCAGACGCGTCATAAACACGCCCACTGAAGTGGTGTGAGAAATACTAACTTCCTACTCCTCATTCACATATAAGGTAATTTACATTTCCTAAGAACAAAATACTACCTCAGGGGTAGTATTATTCAGGAGATTTCCGGAGTACAATTTCAGGATATGTTGTTCACACATACGGCCCATCAGGAAAATATCCGGACTTACACGTGTGTCTGAAAGCAGCTAGTGTGTGAGCATTTGAAAACATCATAAAATAGTCAATTTATGGTAACAGGGGTAATTGTTCAATGGAAAGTGTAGTATACTGTGCATGCAAATCAATTATTAAATAGCTTTTACTGTTATTTAGGGCTGAAAAGTGAGTTATATTACATTTGAGCAACAAAGTGTAGTCTTGTGGTGGACTGGACTCTATAGACATAATTCACCATACGGTGTTATTGACATGTTTTCGTTCTGTGTTATAGGGACGCTGTCTCTATATGCCGGTCGGTGCAATGTTTGAATTCAACGGTTTTTATACGACAAATTGAACGACCCGCCGTTGCTTGTCGAGGTGAGAAATTGTCTCTTCCCTTCTTTTATCGCAATTTCTACAGTCTATAGACAGAACGTGTTACTTGGAAGAGTTTGTCGACGCCGAAGCCGTTATGTTTAAAAACATAACGTCTTACCTGGGCGAGTGTGTCTCTGCGGTGTGTGCGTGTGTGTTCGTACCTGGGCGTGTGTGTCGAAGGCGGAGCTTTTATGTTTAAAAACATAACATCTTACCTGGTTGAGTGTCGCTGCAGTGTGGGCGTGTGCGTGTGTGTTCTTACCTGCGAGTGTGGCGATGGCGGAGCCGTTATGTTTAAAAACATAACATCTTACCTGGTTGAGTGTCGCTGCAGTGTGTGCACGTGCGTGTGTGTTCTAACCCGCGCGTGTGTAGATGGCGGAGCCGTTATGTTTAAGGGCGAGTGTCGCTGCGGTGTGTGCGCGTGCATTTGTGTTTTTACCTGCACATGTGTCGATAGCAGAGCCGTTATGTTGAAAAACATATTGTCTTACCTGGGTGAGTGTCGCTGCGGTTTGTGCCCGTGCGTGTGTGTACTTACTGCGTGTGTCGATGGCGGAGCCGTTATGTTCAAAGACATAACGTCTTAGGTCGGCTAGTGCGTTGCTGCCTTTGTCTTGACGTACGGTGTGTGTGTGTGTGTGTGTGTGTGTGTGTGTGTGTGTGTGTGTGTGTGTGTGTGTGTGTGTGTGTGTGTGTGTGTGTGTGTGTGTGCATGCTTGCGGTGTATGTATGCGTTCGCGCATGCTCTGTGTGTGTGTGTGAGCTGCAGGCTGCTTGGCACATGCGCACATGAGTAACTGGTGCGACAGGCCTGCTATTTTAGAAGTAAGATTACTCTAGACCAGCCGAGGATAAATGTGTAGGAAGAGGAAATATATGTGTGACTAACAGTGTCTTCTGCTCAGGCCCCGGAGGCTGGGGAATTATCTCAGTGCTCCAAGGAGGCCGAATTCCAGTGTCCCAAAGAACTCTTTGTACTTCAGACACACACACACACACACACACACACACACACTCTAGAAGCTCACTCAGATGTCTCAAATGTTTTTGCCATTGATTATGCATCCTTATCAGAACCCATCGAGGGGAACAGACTACATTTAGAGCGAGCTAAAACCCAACACTGCCCTCCAATGGTTGTGCTGCGGCTCTTCAGCAAACCTGGGCGTGTCTGGTTGCGTCGGTCCGTCAGTCTTCTCTTTTGTTTAATTGCTTGATTCTATTACCGGGCACATTCCACTACCGTCAGCCGTCTCCTCTGTAACCGCAAGTGACTGATGTTTTACCTCTGCCCACGCACTCCCAACACACCCCGACCCACCCCTGTAAGAGATGGTGCGAGTGCCCGTTGCCCCAGGACTCCTGGGACCCACCTGAGGTGTATGATGCGGATCAGGGAGGCCGCTAGGCCCGCAGAGATGCGCCCTGCAGTGCAGCAGCGGCTCAGGTTGGCCAGCAGGGGCTGGGGCATCTTGGGCATGAAGTAGAGCAGCTGCACCAGGCGCTGTTGGGACTTGGCGGGCAGCAGCACGGCCACCCCTTCCTGGGGATCTGTGGACGCAGGTCATCAGTCAGGGGTGCTGACGATGCGCCGGCACGCGGCCTCTCTGCGGGGAACGCCATTGGACGCAGGGGCGTACGGTGGGGAAGCCAGACTAGACAGGCGTATCCACAGTAGTGAGTGATCAGATAATAGTCTGTGTGTGCGTGCTGTCCCGTTGCTCTCTGACGCACATGCTGATGTCAGAAACCAAGCAGACAAAAGGAGTCTTGTGATGGTGAATTGCCGGCTCTACGGCAGTTTCTATTAGACCGTTAATCCATCGCCCCCCCCCCCCCGCTGCCCTGCCCAGCCCATAGCTCTCCCTCCCTCCCTCCTCCCTGCCACACCAGCCCAGCAACCAATGTCCTACCCCTGGCTATGTGTGTGCTTACAACACTCTCTCATAAATGTGACCGGGAACTGATTTATGTAAAGGGGGGAGGGAAGGGGGTATTTGGAGTCAAATGGGTCTGTCTGTGTAACAGCACAAAGACATATCATCTATAACCATGATCCAGATCTGCCCTGATTGCTCTCTGCCAGGGGTTGATATTAAATATGGACCAAGTTTTCTGATGCATGCGTGGCACAACACTGCCCCCTAGTGCTGATCGGCAAAACATGTCACACTTCCAGGGGGCCGGTCGAGTCCTTGTGCCGTTCCTCTATTAAGTACACTATTATTAATTAACTATTGTGTACACATTATTATACATGCTCCAAGTTGGATCCTCTCCTATATCCATCTCCATCTGTAACTACAAATTGATTTTAAATGAATGTGCATTACCATAGATCCTACAGGCGTTGCTCTGCAGACTGCTGAGCAGTTCCTTATTGCCCCTGGAGGCAGCGGCCTGGATGGACAGGATGAGCCTGGCAGACAGCACCGGGTTACGGTGGCCCAGTTGGCACAGCTGAATGGGGAGAGCGGCCAGCCATCGACCCAGCACCTTACTCCTGGAGAAGAGAGAGAACAGAGTGTTGGGTTATGGTGTGAAACAATAGGAGCAGAGGAGTTTTAGCTGTTACTTTATGAACAAAAACAAGCAGGGCCTTTCCACATTACCGTACTACACTAAAGACAAATACATGCTTCAAAGTCAAAAGTCTTTCAGATAATAACAGGGCAATAAAAACCTAAATAGGATGAGAAACGTCTACAACTTTCTGTGAAACTTGTTACGTGCTACTTTCTATAAAAATGAATAGTGTGCTACAAAATAAAAAAGGATTAATTTATGCTGGCTACCTGGCTAGGTGTGTGTGTCCTTGTTCCTGGAGATAGAGCTTGCTGAAAAAGGACAACAGTAAGGACCGGGTCTGTAGAGTCAGGTTCCTCTGCTGGTAGTGGATGTAAACCGCAGCCAAGAGGTCCTCAGTCAGGGCTGCAAAAATGGACATTGATAATCAAGACAGCCAGTGACTTTGAGAATGAAAACACATTGTCAAATGACCCAACACACAATACCTAATACTGAATCACAAGTATATTACCTAAAAGGAGCTAGTGCACATTGTGTACAATGAAATAATCAGACAAGCTATGTTGCATATCTAAGTTTTTTTTCTCCTTTTAAATTATAATTGTGTTTGCAATAGAATGGATTTATACAACAAAGAAAACCCCACAACCAGGGAATGTCCCCGAACAGCTAGTCGGTATACTAGTTGGTACAATATTTAAATATCCAGAAAAATGACCAACCAAGGTATATCTGTTCAAATATTGAAGACAGAAGGAATTATTGCAAACTATTCAAAGACTCATGCAAACTCAAAACTACTTTAAAAAAATACTTCATAAGTCCCACTTTGCCAAGGAATACCTTATTTAAACTCTCCCTACTCAATACTCTTTAGAGTGAACCGTTTCAAACAGAGAGGCCAACACATCAAGTAGCAGTCAACGCCAAAACTGCACCTCTGCTCCTCTCCTTGAGCAACATCTTCCACACGGCATCCAGCAGCATGTGGAGCTGCTTGTAGCTGAGCTTCACTCCGTTGGCCAGGGTGTCGCGGACAAACGTCCTGAGGGGCAGCAGCCAGTCGGCGTCCTTGTCCTGGCCGGCATCCTGCCGCTGGCTGAGGGCCACCATCACCTGGCACAAAGTGATGTTGAGTCCCAGGGGTTCCACCGTCGGCGCGGGATGAGCCGGCATCTGCTTCATTCTAGTTGACCCAGTATGAGGTTGAATTACATTGAATGTAGACAAGGGGAAGTATAGCCTTGGTGTTGAAAACTAATATTTTAGCAATGATTACTGCACAAAATAAACTTTGGTTGAAATTGAACATATTACTGATATTATTACGAATATTTAGCATACATTTGATAGTCATCCATTATTGTCCATGTCTATTTTATAATGAAACCCATATATCAATTGTAACAATGGACTTCCTACATTTGTGCATCCACTGTTTCATACTGTTGATTATGCAGGGGATGAAAGAGAATCTCCCCGCCTGTTTTAATGTATTTAGATTTCTCACCTCTTGAGGTCAGGCTTTCTCCTCGGTTTCGGGGCGTCTAGGACGCCATAGGGAAAGTTTTTCATGAAGTGCTGTTTAAAATTCTCCAGGTATTCGCTGCGGAACCAGGTGTCCTACACAGAGAACATCTTGGCTGTTACTTACTAAAATCAAGACACTCTTTCTACAACAGAACCATTGTGTGTGCATACTGGTGTTTTCCTCACCAGTATGTCCTGGTGCTCCCTCTGTGGAGCCAGTTTCCTCAGCAGCTGCAGGATGGAAAGCACCTGGAACATGATGGACATTGCATCCGGGGTAAGCAGGTGGGCCCCCTCGCTGCTGTTCCATGTAGAGTCAGTGGCAGTGGCCTCCACCCACACTTCCAGCAGCAGGGGCACCAGGGTGGCGGCAAATTTCTGAACTGCTTCAGCAGAGCCCAGGCCCTCCCCTACTCCGGCTCCAAGCTCCACCTCTGGTCTGCAGAATGAAACAGAAGGAGGGCATCAGAGAGCTTGTAGACCTCATTACAAAGATTGACAAAGATTGTTTTTTGGAGTTCTGAACACTTCTTATTAAGGATCCCATATCATGCTTTTTTAAGGTTAATAATTACATTTGGGGGTACTACTAGAAAAGGTTTACATGCCTGTATGAAATAAAATAAAAATACCTCTTAATATTCCCACACTGTTCATTTCTGCAAACCCAATTTCAACATCTTTCATAAACGTTGTTTCGTATCATGGAACTTTAAGGCCCCCCTCCCGAGTAGCCCAATCTGCTGTGATTGGTCAGCACCCCCAGCCTGTTGCGATTGGTCAAACGCTTTGCGCGATTGTCTGCAAATTCACACCCCCGAGAAGTTGTAAACGTTGCGGGTAGTCCCGGGAGGTGCAACTTCTGCACTTCAGCCCATCTGGCGTCACACTATTACGGAAGTAAAGATTGAGCGTCCTGCTGTACAAGCTGTTTCACGGCCTTATTTAGGGGCGTTCTCGTGGGTGTGAATACTTAGCGGAAGTAAAACATGTATTGCCGATGCAAGGGGGTACATACCGGAGCTTGAAGGTGGAATGGGGAGTTGGCTTGGCTCCCGAATGCTCATAAACCTTGACCTCCGTCCTGCTGTAGGTGAGCTCTTCCCAGTTGAGATCGAGGGGGATCAGCCCTCCCTCCTCGTTTGAACCAAACACCCCTTCACTTGGGCTGCACATATCTCCCTCCTCGGTCGGACTCTCCTCTACTACTGCCTGAATAAAAAGCCCCAGCCTGAAATGCAGGGAGACCAAGTACAGTATGAAGGGACAATTTGGACTTCTGTTTGTATGCATGTTTCAGACCAGATAGGGTCCAAGACTGCTTGCAAATCACAGCATGACTCAGACATGTGAATGACTGACTTACATGTATTAAGCAAGCATTCACATGTGTATTCGTAGCAGTCCAATTGTGATGTGATAATCAGAGATGCTTTGTAGTGTCGTCTCCATGTGTGTGTCAACCCATGTACCTGAGGAGCACAGTGAGTCGCCATTGCTGACCAGTCATAGCCTTGCTGGGGTTGACTGTAAGCGCCCATCTACTCCCCTTAGTATCCTGGGGCTTCTTGCTCCCTCCACTACTGCTGCCGCCGCTGCGTCGGTGGGAAATCAGCTCCAGGAAGTTTGTGAGGAGGACAGAAGGCTGCGATGCGAGAAGGGCAGGGTAGTGTTCCAGCAATACGTCTAGGACCTTCAGGGCATCCTCCTGGATTCCCCCCTCAATGTGTGTCATGGCACAGGACAGGTGTGCACTAAGGAGGGGGAAGAATGGAGCCGCTCTCTCTGCTGGTACACACTGGGCAAGAAACCTGGAGAAGCACAACATATGGAGATGTTTATGCGATGACATATCAGAGTGACATCATTTTAAACATTGATGTCAATATTTCCACCAAAATAAGTATCAGCTGATAAGTAAAAATGTGAGGTACATGCACCACTTCCCCTCTCGGCAGTAGTGTATGATAAGAATAATAAGTGATGACAGATGATAAGAATAAATGTATCATCTGAGGATTCTGACCTGAGCAACTTTGTGGCCGCCACGCGGACATTGGCATCCTTGTCTGTGAACACGGCCGCCACCTCAGAGAGGAGGCGGGAGAGGTGCTGCTCCAGCAGCGACGGGTTCTTCAACAGCAGCTCCCTCAAGCCCTCCAAGGAACTCAGCTTCACGTTGCCATTGTGGTGGTGGAGCTGGGACAGCAGGTCCTTAATGCAGAAGGAAATAGATTTTGTGACCAACAGAAACCAAACAGTCTGGACTGTAGAGCAAAACTATTTTGTGTTATGAGAGAAAGACCCACAGAAAATAAGGTGACAAGCAAAGGAAATGTGAGAACACTTACGTTGATGCCGAGCTGTCTATGTGTGGTTGGGCCGCTATCTCTTTTCAACTGTTCAGAGAGATGGATTCCCTTGGAGCGGAAGTTGGTATTGGTGGCATTATCTGCTTTGGGCTTCTTCTTTCCCACCTTCAGCTTGACTTTCTGGAAGTCGTCCTGTCTCTTCTTCCTCTTGGACTTCATAGCTGTAGTCTACAATACATTTCGTAAATAAGCGGACCAACGCACACATGGGGGAAAGGAATAAGCTACTCACTCAAATTGTAAGGAAAATGTAATAACAACTGGCCGAAAGCAAGCAATTTAATTTCGTATTATATGCACTACACTGCTCTCTGTTGCTAGAGAATAAGAATAACCCAGCCTTATGTAAATTGTATCTTAACAAGGAGCCAAACAGCATCAACAATAATAGCGCTAACTGAGAAGTGATCTTTTATTTTTGTTATTGTGTTTGGGTATCATACATTGAAATTAACGTGACAATGTACAAAAATATATTAATAAAATAGCAAACCTTTCAAGCATGCCTCACAGAAACAGCAAACATGAAGCTCGTGTTGATGGGTCCTTAAACCATGGGTAGCCTTGTTTTGCTATCATGGAACGCCAGGAAACACATTACGCCTTGCCCTGAGTTATAGCTATTTGGTATATGACCACAATCTACATTTGAAATTAAAATATCTAAGATATGCAGCCTTACATTCCACTTTTTTTCTTGTGTTGCAGTTATTTCCCTCAAATTAAATATGTTTATGAGTACCAGAAATTAAAACGAGCCCACTACAAAGTCGTCTTCCATTTAGCCTTGAAAAGGTTTCATTTGAATACCAGCATCACCATATTTACAGCCAAATTAAAGAACAAAAGAAGATCACTATACATTATAAATTAAATTGAATCACAGGCTCTAGCTGAAAAAGATATAGGTTGAGCCAAATATCAAAAGGGAGATAGGCTAAGGTTAAAAACAGGCAAACGCCACAGCTTCTCTTTGGGGTCCCTCATTTATTGGTCTTTTTTTAGCGTTGCTTTTCCACCGAAGGCTAGTATTGTCGTTTTTTAATCTCCGCTAATACAGGTAATATGGCGCTATCTTTACTGTTTGTATGTTAAGTATAAAAGTATAAAACTGTATAATATAATAACAAAAATAGGTGTCTATTTTGTCTTATAATGACATAACATTGGTTTAGCATAGCGTTAGCGAATAGCTGGTTGTCCAAACCAACCCGTCTATTGTCTGCATTACAGGGCTTCAACAGCACCGTCCAACCTGTCTACAAGGGACTGTATGGCTATAACGTATGACATTTATAATGAACACGCTCATTTTTAATCTCTCCTTGTAGAATGGGAGACACCGACATGCAGCCCGCCCCGCAACAACCACCCAGAGCCAAGAGGCCATACGGGGTACAGAAACAGCAAAACAAGTTCAGGAATGTTAAGGTATGCCTTTGGAAATAAAGAATTCTGTGTTGTCTAAATATAGCTCAAAGGAAATCTTAGAGTGGGTTCCGTTCTCAAAGGTTACCCATTGAACGCAATTACGTTACTAGTGGTCTGATCTGGGGACGGTTCGCTCCTTCTGCTCTGCCCTCTCCGTTATGTGTGGACGTCGTCTGCATATTGTTGCAGAAAGTGGAGAACTTTAAACATTGGGAACCAGTTACTTCATGGTTCACAAAGCTTTCAACTTATAGCGAACTACATGTACATTTGATGTAATCGCTATCGCATTGTGTTTCGTCTCCTCTCTGGGTGTATCGCAACGTTTTTTATGTGCGTTACATCTTTATATATGTTCACCCATGTGCTGTTGATGGCACGTTCTCAATTAATGAGAATAGACTGGTTGCCAGATTATCCTGGCTACAGCATGTGACATGCTAATGCCTCACGCAGGCAACATGGAGGATAAAGTTATTTTCCTCCATGAAGTGGAGGACATGGATGTAGAGTTCAATCTCTTTATCAAGCCATGTTCCTTCACTAATTCTTTTTATCTCTCTCCTCCTCGGGTTAATTCTCTCTGACAGAGAAAGCCGTTCCTGCATTCGTCTGACATAGGTAAGTCCAGGCAACAAAGTGCTGCTTTCAGTAAGATGAGTTGGGGCTTGTAATTGTAACCCTAATCTCTCGTGCCTGCTTAATTTGCTCTTTGGTGGGGCAAGTGCCATTGACCACTCCAAGTGGTGGCACTTTTATTGCTCCAAGAGTCCCTTTTAAATGTCTCTACATAAAATCCCAGAACACACTAGGGGTTATGAGATTCTTAAATTTGGCTTTAGCCTGAATGGAAGCCATTCCATTCAAACTCCAGGGTTTTTCGCCATTTTAAGATCTCAATGAGATTTTAGAGTTTTGTTTCTGAACAGCTTTAGAAGTGCTTGTACTGGTGTGTTTGTGTGGTTTTTAGTAACCAACTTTTTCCTGTAACTGCACTGCAGTTCAGTTTATCTCCTAGGTTTTAAAGTGCTGAATATTCAGTAGTTCACCTTTTAATAAAATGACGTCTGTGTTCCGCAGGCCTCATTTGGCTGGTTGCTATGATGTTGCATAGTGTCTAAATAGAAAAGGCACGTCGGTGCCAGGTCAAAATACTGATTTGATAACCCAGACTCCTACAATCTGTCTGCGGAGGGTCCACACTGGAGGTGACTCCTGCGGATTGGTTGAGTGAGGAACTGGGCATCGCTGGAGGGGAGTCTTTACTCCGCCTCTGGCCTACACCAGCAGAGGAAGATAACTGGGACTCTCTCTCTATGCTGCCCAAGTGCTCACTAAGTGTTTGGGTTTCTAAGCGTCCTTCCGTTAATAGACTCTCAATAATGTTATTTAGAAGGACTCCTGGCACTATACTTTAAAGCAATGTGTGTGTGAAAGTTATGTTCTTTTTTTCCCCTAGTGTTCACAAAAGGGACAGTCATTAAGACCCTTCCCTCTCTCACCATGCTCTTGACTGGAGTCACTGAGCCCATCATTGGTAAGTTGGAAAGAAACCTCACTAGCATCCCACCAACTTCCTGCTCCTTGTAATTTTGAAATGCTTTACTCTTTACCTTTTTCCCCCCACGCAGGCCTTCAGTATGTGTGGGAGTACCGTAGTCCCAGTAAATCTGTACCGCCACACTATCAGTGTAAAATCTGCAATGTGACCCGTCTACAGCACGACATGCTGGCCCACGTCAAAGGCTGGAAACACAGTCTCAGATATATGGTTAGTTATATATTTATAGAAGAGTAGTTGGTTGGAATGTTGAATGGCCTCTAGTAATATTAAATAATTCATTAATTCTTGATTAGGTTTAGAGTTTCTACCTGCTGGCACTACACCAATTAGTTCCAAAATACCAAATATACATCTCTGCTCTCTGAGGTGTTCTATAGAAGCGGGCTCATCCCACTAAAGTGACGGGTGACGAGGAAGAGGCCATCAAAGACCCTTTGTTCAGGAAGAAAGTTAAAGAGGCTTCAGCTGAGGTGGCGAGTGCTGAGGGCAGCGGGAAACTCAAGGTGAGCCAGGGCAAATTAACTTCCCCTCTATGATTTCTTTTTGTAATTGGTATTAAAAAAATTCTGGATGTTTCCTAGTATTATAATTGAATTGCTTAATCTATAAATACTATTTGGTTGAGGGGAGTTGGTCTTGCCCTCCATTGTAATTATTTGAGAACATTAAACTTATTTTTCTATACTTTCCTTTTTTTAAATCTTGGTTCTGCGTAATGTTTAGAATATTATTGTTTAAATGTGCTTGTTTCTACAATTTAGGTGATACTTAAGGAGCCCTGTGATGTCCCTGCGTTCCAAGGTCTCCGGAGTGCTATTCCCAAGCCTTTGCCTTCACCAGGATCTATGGGACCACCAGGCCCATATTTAGGTTTGACATTTAATTTTAAACATTTGAGCGTATGTTGCTTCATTCTGTATTCCTTTCCCGATCATTGTATGAAGTTAAATGTAATAAAAACATGGATATCCGTCAGGTGGCAGGTTCTCTGACCCAATGTTCCAAGGAGAATATCCCACTCATGGAGGTCCTTTCCACAATCCTTCCATGGGTGACTATGGAGAGATGGACATGGGGGGCTTCCCTAGCCGACCGGACTACCCTGGCTCCAACATGAACCTTAGACGTTTCCCAGACGAGATGGGCCCTTCTTCCCACAGCGGGGGTGGAAATGGTTTTTCAATGGCTAGTAGAAGAGATAGCAGTGGATTGCTGGGAGACGGCCCTGGTCGAGGTTACAAAGAAGACTTTAGGGGGAACTCGATGGGGAGCGGCCTAATGGAGAGGCCAGCAGACAGACCAGAGGAGAGGCCAGGCCTTATGGGAGCACACCCCGAGAGCGGCAGCCTGCCCTCCACACTGCTCAGTTACCTAGTGAGTGTTGCTAATTGAAGAGCCAAGTTGGTGTTCAACTTGCTACGAGATCCCACTGAATTCACAAATACTTTTTTTTTTCTTCTTTTTCATTTATTGCAATGCGTGTTTTTTTAGGATACCTTTCGGATAGAAAACGAAGACGATGCCCAGATTGTTCTGAAGGTGACACAGAAGTTGACAGATGTGCTGATGGAGTACCGGCTCAGAAGTGTCTCTGGGGTAAGGGGCTGTTCATATCGTATTGACTGCATTTAACTATTTTGTGATACCCGAGGCAAATGTAAATGTGTTTTTAAAAAGCTTGATTCTTCTCTCCCTAGACTGATTGCTTAAGGTCAGCCTGTGTAAAGGACAGGACATCATGTTCTCTGAATGTGACATGTTGCTGTTCTCCTCTCTTCCAGGGTTCTACCATTCTCGGCAGTACATCAACAAGTTCTCAGAGGGTCTCCAATCCTGGAGAACGCTACTCTGGAAATTTCTTAGGCATGAACAGCTTTAATTTATCATAAAATGTCCCCATTCTGTAGCACATGTATTCAGCAGCTTCACGGCAGCAGTAGCTCAGTGGAAAGAAGAAGTCTTGCAACCAAGAGCTTTGATGCTCTGCTCCTGAACTATGTTTTAACAAACACCTCATCACTCACCTCACTCTCCACCTGAAGCTGGCTGTGCCCTTGCACTTTTTAAAACACCATTGGTGTGCATGTGTGGTTGACTGGTAGGGCTTAATTGTAACCCAACTCTAGAAGAAAATAAGCTATAACAATTTTAGTAGTCTGTCTTTGCACTTGTATATTTCTATGAGAAGCGATTGTAAAAACCTTAGGCCTTTGTAATGACTCAGTGTTCATTGTGCTTGTCTACTCTGCAGGTCCATCCCGGTACTCTGGTGGTTCATCAAGGTTTTACAACTGACCCTGCCTTCCACAGAAGATGGTTCATCTTTCCTCTTCACTTCTTAGATTTATCTCAACCATATTTTTTTTGTTTTTTAATAATCCCCTGTGAAGAACTCTTTCATGGGAGAGAAGATTTTTATTTTATTTAAACTTGTATCCCCATGTGGATATATACACTCTGCTGTAGATAATAAATCCACTGGACCAAATGTGGAGTTTTGTGTGCGTTTTTCACCGAAAAGATCTTAAGTACAAAAGTTGTCTACCATTTGTTTTAAACTGTCATTGCTGTATAACTAATTTGTTTTAGTTAGTTTGTTTTTTAATAAAGTTGTTTTAACTAAAGTTATGGAGGCAATTTTCTTGTGTGACTCGAATAAACATGTTAATTAACTGGGCCTTCCATTTGAAATTAATGATTGTGCAGTTGACAAAGCAAGCCCAATTTGAGTGATGATTAAAAATACACTGAACAACCAGTCCTACCTAAAATACAATGCATGGCTCTGGCCAATAGTTATGTACTACCTCAACGTCATGGACTAGGAAGCCAAGACCTTTAATTGGCAAATTGTAGATAGCCTGTCGTATACAAATGTTACGGATAGTAAATCATAACGGACACGATTCATGAGGAACACATTTAAAGTTAAACTGGGGCTAAAGTCGGAGTTGCAGCACGGACGGAGCCCATTGGCCGTGCTGTCGCTGTGGCAACCATCGGTAGCGTCATACCGAAAAGGTTTCTGGGTAAATGACAGGAAGCGGATTTCTGTTTATTTACCATGGCGACGGAGACGCTAAATACTGATATCCGCAGGCTGACTGTAATGATATTTATCTTTATTAAATGTAATTCTCTTTTCTGCCAGCAGTTTATCATCTCCTTTCAGACGGTTTCAGACTGCGCCGTGGGACATTTCTACGATGTTTCCAGTCTCTCTTGTGTTCAATGCGGTGCAGATCAACGTGCCAGTGCAACAGGTTGGTCAGTCTCTGGTGCATATCTTCGGTTAATGCTGATTTATATAAAGTACACATATGTAAATACGTCCGCGCAGTATTTTTCCTTAATCTACAGCGTGTTCTACACATGAGGAGTTAGTGTACCTGTTTCAATCTCTTTGCAGGACTCGCATGCGTCTGCCTACCTGGGCACCGTGTTCTCAACTCCAACGGAGCATCGCCTACATGTCAACGATGTCGTCCTGATTACCCAGTATGTAAAGTGTTTCATATTTTTCCATTGTGTGTATGTATTCATATGTATTTGCGCCATGAATGACGCCGTGCCTCGCCCTGTTTTCTGATCAGGCGGTGACGGAGGATGGGTTCGAGTGTATTCGGTGTCCGGGCGGATTGAGTGAAGAGGGGACGTGTCTGTGCCCTCAAGGGACTGTTCGAGGTAAGTGGCAAACAGCACATGTTATGATAACTACAGCATCATGTGATTATGACAATTATATTTGATTTTAAAAATTAAAAATTAAAATTCTAACCACTGCTCACTCCAGTGGAGAGAGACCTCCAGGGAAACCCGTTGGACGAGGCCAGGTGTGAGGCTTGTAACGGGGATGGTCCTGCGTTTTCTGTACCAAACAACAATGGAGACAGGTACCGGAGCTATATTTGTTCTGGTTATAAAGTATTTTCCCCTGTTTCCTCTTCCTTGTATGTACACTTTGAATAAACATAAATCTAATATTTCACAGAGTAACTACAAAAAAAGTAAATAAGTCGCATTTTACATGCTCCCTTAGTTTCAGACTTTCAGAATTAAAATAATCGATGATCTTGTCTTCCAGCTGTGAGAGATGTCAGGCTTCATTTGTTGACACGTCCCGCTCATGTGTGTGTACCCCTCCTAATGTTCTGGTAAGTTCGGCCTTAAGTATTGACTACTCTACACATCATAGCACAACACAGAGTTTAGTGTCCACCTCTTGCTGAACAATATCTAAAAGGGGACACCCACTCAATTGACTGTTGATATTAATTTCCTCAGGCAGGAGGATTATGTTTGCCACCAAACAATCTCCCCTCCAATGTAAACACCAATGTTAACTTTGCTGAGTTGGTGAGTAAATCTTTTGGGTGATTTTGCTAGAAACATTAAACCTAAACATAAACAGTGAAAACCTAATGGTGTATAGAAGTTCTCTTCAGTTCCGGCTCATGTATGATTGACGTATCGCTCTCCTCCAAATGGCAGGCTCTCCCTGTCCAGTCTGCGTGGTTCCTTAAAAACCTCTACTCCTCATCCTCTGCATGTCTGGTGAGTGTCGTCATTCTCTGTGTGTACCTCCCCTGTCTGTGTGTGTCTCTGTTGATGTGTTCCTGTATAACTCAAAGCGTTGTGTGTGTGGGCTTTATCCAGGTCTTCACCAACCTCACGGCGTGCCAGGCTCTAGGGAACATGTGTGTGATGAACATGCACTCCTTCAGCAGCGTTACCAACGACGCCTGCGGCCTCTTCAACCTCATCTTCAGATCCATGGCCGCTCTGGGCACCACACAGGACATCTCTTACTGGTAACAAGAAATAATGACCTTTTAGTGTTCTAGTATTAGTCAATACTTATAATTATGTATTAACTATATCCGGATCATTTAGCAAACCTTTCATCCAAAGTGACTTGAGATCCAATTGGATAACAATGTCTCGCTGACCTGTGTTCTCTGTGTCTCAGGAGAACTAATTTGCCGTGGCTTTACTATGGGGATCAGCCGGGTCTAGCCGGCCGAGTGCTTCAAACGGATCCATTGCCCATTGAGTTCAGTTTCAAAGGAAGCAAGAAGGTCAGTCAGTGGGCAACTTTAGCACTCTATGCGTGAGTCGCATAGTACAAACATCCCTAATTATTTCACTCAGCAAAACTTTGAAAGATTATTTGTAAAGGTCTTGTTCTTTGTCTGATATTTATCCCATTGTTTGTTGTTCTGCAGAATACGGATATTAAGCTGATTTCGGCGGTGTATGATGTAAGAGGGCAGTTCCTGAGATGGGAGAACGTTAGTGGAGGGTCTCTGCAAGTAAGAACATGAGCTGCTTCTTCTCTGTACAGTTGTTATGGTCTTGTTACTGGTTTGAGGCTGAATGCTATTGTGCAGCTTGCTGTACTGCCTCTCTTTTGGGCCTGATTTGTCTTTTGGGCTTATGTCCTGGATATTTGAGTTCTATTGTATACACTCTTCTGTACAGCTCTGTCCTGATACGGCTGTAAGACAGAGGGCAGCCTACACTTTTGGAACGGCTTACCAGGAGAGTGTGAGTGTCTCTTTATTTTTATATTTGTTGAATTGTTGGAAAAAGTAAGACTATATGATAATATCAACTCATGTGTGTTTTAGAAAACTTTATTTTCTGTCGTAACAGAAAATCGTCTTTGACGTGGCTCGACATATTATTTTGTTCTTTTACAGTGTGACATGTCGGTATCAGAGTTGTTGCGTACGTACCCTGAACCACTATTTTACGACGTGTTTGTTGACCTGAGTCAAGGAGAGGTGCGCAAATTGCTTGCTGTCCCATCTCTGGTCCTCAACCAGCAGTATACCGGCCGCTACGTCAACCAAGGTAACTCAAGTGTGTTTGCATGTGTCAGCATTTTTTGTGGTATTTTCTCTTTTTGTTGTGCGCACCCTCATGCATGGATTTAATTAACGCTGCTCTTGTGTTCACGTAGAAAACGTGAAAAACTGGTACTTGTCCCGCCGTGTGTTTTTGGTCGACACACTGAGTGGAAGAGAGAAGAGTTTGAGTTCCAAGCCCAAAGCCATCCGCGTGGCCGCCGACATCAAGCTACGGTAGCGTGGAAGATATCTTTACACACAGCCCTGAAGTGGGCTGAGTCACTGTTCTGTGTGATGATGCAGGGCCTCATTATTTTTTTACTTTAACACTTCATTAATGTCTCATTCTTTCATTGAATTGTTTACCAGATTTCAGCTGGTTCCTGGAACCCAGAAAGGCCAGGCGTTTCCACCGCTGCTGTCCGTGTCTTACAAAGATGTTTTCCTCACAAATCTGGCCACGCAAACTGTTCGTGTGAGTCAACCCTCGCTCTATCTCTCTCTGCCTCTCTCTCTCACCATCACAACACGTTGACAGCACCAAATTAGAGAGCAGTGCATTTTTATATTGTGGAAGGGGGTGGCAGTAGCTCAAGAGGTAAAGCTTGTTGACCGGTAACCGGAAGGTTGCTAGTTCAATCGAGTTCCATTGAGTGTCGAGATTTCCATAGCGAGACACCCTGACTGTTCCTGATGAGCTGGCTGTCGCCCTGCCTGGTTGACCTCGCATCAGTGTGTGAATGAATGGTTGTAAGTCGCTTGGAGAAAAGCGTTAGCAAAATCCCCTAAATGTGTAAGGGTTTCTTCCTTAATATTAACATAAAGTAAAAACAGGGTGGCCGGAGAATAACCATCATAAACATACCTTTAATAAAGGCCTTCATTTTAACAGCTAATAATCTTAACTCCATGTTTTGTTACGCCAGGTGTCATTTGCTGTGGAGTATGAGATGGATCAGAATGAGGCCCGCAAGAGGACAGATGTGAGTGATCAGGCAAAAGTACATAAATTTCACCATTAATGAAGGCAGCGTATGTATTAACAATGTGTGTACATGTAACTATAGATTGCTCTAGGTGTGATGGGGGGCATGGCTGTCCTGTACTCTCTGTTGAAGACCGTCAGCTGGAAGAGGAGGATCTCCTCTCCCCTGGTCGACATGGAGGTAGCTGCAGCTGCTGCAGATGCTTCCATTAAAAGTGATGATGTTCTCTGGGATTTTAAAAAGTCTTCCCTTGTTCTCATGGCCTTGTTCTCTTGTCCTCTCTGTGTGCGTTCCTCAGACCTTGCTGAAGTTCCTGTTGTTCTACGCCGGAGACCTGGCCAATGTCTTCTTCTGCATCACTGTGGGAACAGGACTTTACTGGCTCATCTTTTCCAAAGTCAGTATGTTGGATGCGTAGATATGTTTTTTATTCACAGGCCTTGTTGGAAATCAGTAAATGTGTATGATGTGATATCAAACACGTTTACTGATTTCCAACAAGGCCTGTGAATAAAGTAGAGCAATAGAGGCTTGGTGTCCCTCAAAATAGCTTTGTTTCTACCTTGCATAATGAGAATCGTAGTGATGTGCACTTTTGTTTGGTTAACTGATTATGCTCTTCACTTTTGTCTATTATATATGTTGGATAATCCTCTATTGATGCTCTACTTTGCTCCCTTTTTCCATCAGACAGACAGACAGATCCCTAATTTGACCATCCTACTTGACAAGCATATACGTATTTGCCCGTAGTCCTTTTTAAAATGTGTTTGTGTTAGGGCACCTCTATATTGAGTTATACTGGAATAATGTGGTACTCCTGCCATCTGTGGTTCTGTGTTTGTCTTTAGCTGCTGTTTATTTTTTTTTCTGGACTGAATGAATTTCATAAAGTCAGTGTTCTTTCTTTGTGGTTTTCTTCTATTTGTATTACTCTTCAGACGCTGGAGGCAAGTCTCTTTGGCTCTTTGACCCTGATAGACCACCTCTTCATATCCCCTATCCTCACTTTCCCAAAGCAATATGATACATTTTAGAACCGGCCATAATCTGACATGTGTGTTTGTGTGTGTGCATGTCTGTGTGTTGTAATCAGGCCCAGCAGTTTGTCTCCGTGCTGTTGCCTCTGCCAGCGCAGGAGGAGCGCATGGTGACATACATCGGCTGTGCCTTCGCTCTAAAGGTGATGTTACCTCTTTATAAGACCTCAGATCAGGGCTCCAGACTAACTTTATGCGTTGGTTGCACTGGTACGCCTAACTTTTTTTTTTAGGTGCACCAAATTTTTCATTGCGTCGCCTTTAACACCATAAGGTCATCTTTTATCGCTCTCCATAACTTTCATATAATGTGAATGATTTTTGAACAAGAATAATGGTGCGTTCCAGGCAACCCGTAACCCGTGTTTTCACAACCTTCTACCCGTGAAAATGCCCTGGAACGGCAGACAAACCCGCAACTCACTACCCGTGAACTCGTACCAGACCGATTCACTCCGAGTTCCAGCTCGTAACTTATGGGCTAAAAAGTGTCCCTGGAAGAGAAGTGAAGAAAGAGAAATGCTTGTCTTTATTTGAAGCACAATTATATATAAAAATAAAGTGTTTCAAGTTTTTCACTGAGCTGAAATGGAGCATTTAAAACAAAAAAATTAGGGAAAATAAAACATTTCCAAATAAAAGGGCTTGTGCAGGTAATTCAGACTCTCTGAATAACTACTCTCAGTAGTAGGGCAGGTTGGAACTGTAGGCTTAGTTTTTTTGAATGAAAAAACATTCTATGTTTTTACCTCGCTTAATTTTCCCCCTCTTTTGTCGCGTTTATTTTCTTTATCCGTTTCAGTTACTCTGGTGCTCTGGCCGTTCGCATTTTTAAAAAAAAGAACACAAGCAGTGAACAGGACCAGAGCCAATCAGAGGCAAAGAACCGACCGAGCTCTTTCTCTTATTGGTTTAGACCACGATATGATCCTACCATCAGTAGGGATGGGGATCATTAATATTTATTTATATCGATACCATTTTCGATACTCCTTATCGATCCGATTCTTTATCGATACCGCTATCAATACTTTTCTATTAATTGGTGGAAATACGAAGCGTTTTTAGTGATGAGGAAAATATTTAGGAAATAAATAATTGCATTTTAAATTAAATATGCAATTCTTAATAAATATTGACATCAGTAGTTTTAGTTATATAAAATAAAATGATTAGAGCACTATACAACTGTATTAGTAAAACAGAAACATGAGTAATACAGTATTACCATGTTTCTCACCAAAATCTAAATTTACCGTTTCTTTATGTTACATTTGAACGCATCATGATAACCTGACAGTCGTTTTTCTGAGCCAACCTCAACACATCATCACGCAGCACATCTGAAACTTTATTTACTTTTTAAAATAACTAGCTTGTATACTGCTGATTACAACACCAATTTCACAATTTGATTAGTATTTTTAACTGACGGGACTAGCGACAATGTCTGTGTGTGCGATTACCGCTTGTAGTTTGAGTGGATGATTTAAGACGGGCCCGTCTGTGGTGCGACAGGAGGAGGAGACGGAGTCTTTTCAACTCAGAGACAGTCGAAGGTACTGCATTTGGTCTTTATTTGATGCACAATGCTAATGTGCTTGGCCATTGAGGTCGTGTTCCCCCCTTTACAATAAATTATTTTCGCCCGTTCAGCCATCCTCGCGAGCAAAGTTAACTGCCAGACTTCACTTGTTTTACTTGTAATACCTGTTTGCTTACAATTCCATTCAAATACATTGGTGGACACGCTGCAGGGATTGGATTGATTTGATTTAAATGCCGTGACGCAACTCGAGGGACACAACATTACGTTACAGGACCTACAAGACAAAAAAAATAATAAATGAACGACGGGACTCTATGATTTTCGGGTTTTGAAAAAAGTGGAACCGGGTCCTTGGTAGAACCGGGTTACGATCCCCATCCCTAACCATGAGTGTGCGTTCGATTACAGGGGAACACAGAGAGATGATGCGATTGCGAAGGATATTTATTTTTTCACCCGGGCAGCGTCAGGTGCACCAGTGCGACCTATAAAAAATATTAGTCGCACCCTTAAATATTTTGGTCGCACTCTGGAGCCCTGCCCCAGATGATCCAATATTAACACACTAATGTTTCCTCTTAGTGGTGCTTGAAAGCCAGGCTGAATTAATCATTATCAACCTAACGTGTGTGTTCAGGCCATCCAGTTCCTCCACAAGCTGATCTTGCAACTATCCGTCGACATCTTCCTCATCGATTGGGAGAGACCACGAAGTAAAGCCGGCCGTACAGTCAATGGTACGAACGCAACAAGGCCCCTATTTCTAATGGATTCTAAACCCAATCTATTTTGCTATCCATATGTTGATTCGTTGTTTTGTCCTCAGCCTCTGGAGAAGCGAAGCGCGACCCATCCCCGGTCAGTATCTGGAGGACCTACTTCGTGGCCAACGAGTGGAACGAGATCCAGACCATCCGTAAGATCAGCCCCACCTTCCAGGTCATCGCAGTGCTCTTCTTCTTGGAGGTAAGTGTAGCGCTGCACTCAAAGACTCACGGTCTTCTTCTCCACTTAAAGATCGCATTTCATGACTTTTTAGGGTTAATAATTGTATTTGGGGGTACTACTAGAATAAGGTTACTTGCCTGTATGTTCAAAATACCCCTTTATTATCACACTGTTCATTTCGGCAATACCAATTTCAGCGTATTTCAAAAACTGTCAAGTGGCTTTAAGC
This sequence comes from Pollachius pollachius, assembly GCF_949987615.1. NCBI lineage: Eukaryota > Metazoa > Chordata > Actinopteri > Gadiformes > Gadidae > Pollachius > Pollachius pollachius. The sequence continues at coordinate 30,620,158 of NC_136934.1, read as the reverse complement.
CCCCTTCTCGAATAGCCCACTCTGCTGTGATTGGTCAGCACGTCCACTCTGTTGCGATTGGCTGAACAAACGTAAAACATATATACATACGTTATATAAGAAAAGAGAAAAGTAAAAAAAACATGATATCACCCCTTTTAGAATTCCATCCATACTGTTATCATCCATCTACCTTGACTCAGTCCACTCGTTCACGGTTTCCCCTTCTAGGTGCTGGGTTTCTCCAATCTGGCCCTGAGGGACCCCTGGTCCACGTTAGAGCGCCCCCCTCAGGCGTACAAGCCTCCCTACAGCCTTACGCTGCGCTATGCTCTGGCCTCCACTCTCTGGCTGTGCATTGGACTTCTACAGGTAACATAACCACCTCCTCCGTTCTTCTCTCTATGCTGAGTTACCGTGAGGTCATGTTGATCCCGTCCACCCAGGTGGTATTCTTCACCACCTGAGTTACCGTGAGGTCATGTTGATCCCGTCCACCCAGGTGGTGTTCTTCACCACCTGAGTTACCGTGAGGTCATGTTGATCCCGTCCACCCAGGTGGTGTTCTTCATCACCTGAGTTACCCTAAGGTCATGCTGATCCCGTCCACCTAGGTGGTGTTCTTCACCACCTGAGTTACCGTGAGGTCATGTTGATCCCGTCCACCCAGGTGGTGTTCTTCATCACCTGAGTTACCCTAAGGTCATGCTGATCCCGTCCACCTAGGTGGTGTTCTTCACCGTGTTCCACGAGCGCTTTGTGGAGGATAAAATCCGGCAGTTTGTGGACCTCTGCTCCATCAGCAATGTAGGTCCCTTTGTACAGCAGCATCATGAAGGATTTGAGTTGGTGTAACTAGCTTGGAACTAGCTTTGGAACTAGTAATAAACTTGGCATTTATGACATGTGTGTTGCTGTAGGTCTCCATGCTTGTGTTGTCACACCAGTGTTTTGGCTACTACATCCACGGGCGCTCAGTGCACGGCCACGCAGACACAAACATGGAGGAGATGAACACCAACCTGAAGAGAGAAGCCGTATGTACCAGAGACATTCTTATATCTCTCTCTAGATCTCTGTCTCCCGGTCTCTGCCTCCTTCAACACATCCAGTACTTCCGTGCTGTTCCACATTATGTCTATCTGTCTTCGTATCTCATCCTCTCTCTCCCTCTCTCCCTCTCCCTCCTGCTCTATGGCCCGGTGAAGGAGTCCTTGTGCGGCCAGCGGGGTCTGCTTCCTAACACGGACACGCAGACCTTCCAGGTCTCCATCAGCACCCGTCTACGTCAGCAGTACGACCGCATCCGGGAGCCCCTCGGCAGGGTGTGTGTACGAGACAGACAGACAGACAGACAGACAGAGAGAGTCCCCACTCCTGTGTTTGTGATAGAAAGTATTTTTCCATGATTTAATTTCAAAAGGATGGACAGCGTGATCAGGCATCTCATTGTGTTGCGGTCTCTAGAGGAACGGGCCGTCCCGGTTGGTGGACGCCTCCTCAGCCAATCCGTTTGAGCAGAGCACCCGGGCCTACAACACCATGAACCGCTTCCTGGGCTCCGTCATAGACCATGTAGGTGCACACGCACCCATGCAAACACACACAAAGCGTCTGCACTAACCGTTACTTGCTGTTTACTTAGTTGCTATCGTTGACGGCATGCTGTCCACAGGCTCACCGCGACATGGACTACATAGTAAAGGACAAACTGTTTTTGGAGCGGGTCATAGGAATGGAGCTCCTTGAACCCAATGAAAAAAGCATATTCTACAACGGTAAGGATGTACTGTGCGTGTCTTCCTTTGTGTCGTATGTATGCTCACCTCTGGGTGTTCCTCGACTCCTTAACCTGGCTCTGCCTCTACAGACGAGTCGCACTCCTTCAGCGACGTGATGTTCTACGGGAATGAGGCCACCCTGCTGATCTTTGACACGCTGTTCTTCTGTGTGGTGGACCTCGGCTCTCAGAGCTTCGTGCTCGCAGCTGTTCTCACATACGTGCAGCAAATGGTCGGTACATGTGTGCACGTACATGTGAATGAATGTCAATGTCAACTAAAATTGATTACAGCCAACAACCAAAAAAGAAAAGATGTGTTGACTTGATTAATTATTTCTCGTGTTTTGTCTTATCGGGACAGATTTTTCGTTGGATCAGAGGGGTACTTGGAAGGCGGAACCTGGCCAGCAAGACCTTAGTGGATGAAAGGTTCCTGATCTAGGAGGGGTCCTTCTCGGAGGACCTGCTCACCTGTCAGTAATGCCGACATTGCTCAGTGATGAGTGTCATGTAAATGTTTACACTTTGCAGCTGTAGAGTTTTATACGCTTTTTATATATATATTTGTGTTGCATACAGTGTTTTTACTTTGTTTTCTATGTAATTTTCTAATAAAACTCTGTATTTTACATAAGAGTAATTTTCTGACTAATTGGATATTACAGATTTGCTATTTAGCAATTGTGCCATGATCTTATCATGTAGTCGTTGCATTTACCCTATACAGGATATATATTTATTTTTTTAGCTAAAGCAAATATATCCAGAGACAGATCGAGGTATAGATATATGAATATATAATGTTTATAAAAATGTTTTGGTAAAAAAAAAAAAGCGTTTGTACCATGGACCTATTAAAGAAGGTTTGTGCCTTATCTCTACCATATTTTTGGGGGGGGATCAAATGACGTATGAGCTGTACTAAAACGTCATCACTCCTTTCGACCCTCAGCCAATCAGCACTCACTGGGCGACGCTCGGGTTGTGAATGATGTGCGGCGTTTAAGGTGTTGATAGTTATCCAGCTATGTACTTCAACATTGACTTTGAATCACTGTGGTAAGGTAAGTGTCCTTTTCACTTTCTCATTGACGTCCCTTAATGGGCACATATAAGGATGCGTGCACCTCTTATGGAGCATTGTGAGGTCATCACTTGAGCTTATGCTATGACTTTGTTATAGCTAGCTAGCATTTCTATGGTGCGTATCTGTGTCTGTCTGAGCAGCACAGCCAAAGTCAGGGGTGTCTGCATGTCCTGGACCGATACAATATACACAGAACCTCGTAGCCCGCCTGTCCTAGTTCCCCGTGGTACTGTCCTCTGGTTTATCTCTATGTCGGTTAGCTACCTCGGTCGTTAGGTTGATCAACAAACATGTTGACTGCAGGTCTGGGCCGGCCCTGCAGTTTTCCCTGCGACGTAACCTTTAACACTGAAGTTAAAGCTCTAGTAGGCTCAAGTTCCTGGCTATACATTTTCTGTTACAGAAAGGTGTGTGTGTGTGTTAGACCATAACTCAACTGGTGGGTCACGCCCCAAATGGGTGTCACAGACTTGTTTGTAAGGGTCACGGAGTGTAAATGAGATTAATGTGCTTTGAATGCAGGGATGAAAGTAATAGTTTGTTAATGTTTAAATAATGGCAATGTGTATGAGCGTTTACTAGCCCGTTTTCTGAGAAATAAATTTACTTGGTTTGAATTGTAGAAAAGTGGGTCGCGACTTAATCAACATGGTAAATTGTGTGTCCCAAGCCCAGAATAGTGGAGAACCACTGAAGAGCAGGTGTGTGCATGCCACGGCGCACACACACTCCTGCTCTTAGTCTGACCCATAGCATCACACCCTTTAAAAGTGCAAACGGAGAGATTAATTGTGTAACAGGGAGGGATCGAGACAACCAGTCAGAATCTAGTTCATTGGGACATGGTCTTTAGTCAGAACATTTCACAGGCTCCAAATGTCAGGGCTAGAATCCGCACCCCAGCTATTATTAGCAGGGGTGTTTTACGCTGACCTCTGCTTGAGACAGGATTGTAGTCTGAGTTTACACATCAGGGTCTAGTCTGTTACTGGTCTCTAGTCTAAGACTGACCTCTAGTCGTACACACAAGGGTAACGTTGTTCTACCTTCTCTGGTTTAACGTTAACGTGAGATATTTAAACATTTCATTGAGTAACGTTACAACATTATTTTAAGCATGTGCAGCACTTTCTTTTTAAAGTTGTATATATAACAGTTCTTGTAATGCCATGGATTAATTGGAGCTGGAGTAAACTTTGAACCCAAAGTTGTGTTTGTCTTTAGTGTCAAGGAGTTATCTAGTGTTATCTGGTATTGATCTGACCATATAGCGCATAGCTAGACTGGACTACAGCATAAATTCCATATGTGAGCCTCCTTTTTATCAACCAAAAAAGTTAGTTTGCTTTAATTGCTATTCCTCATACTTGCTTCCCCAACATGCATGGCTCTATTGCACACCTGTTCTGTCTTACCTCATGTACACAAACAGTATTCAGCATCGTTTTTTAAAAAGAGCTTGTAGTTCACTGAATGTATTGAGAATGCATGGATTGCCTCATGGACTCCCAGCTCAGGGCGTTGTGTCTGTGTGTGATGACGGATGTCCTCTCATAGGTGCCCAACCATCGGTGGGGTTCTGTGTGTGTGATCACCTGAGGTGTAGAGCGAGTCATGCCGGGGGCTTGGCAGCTCTTCCGAGGATGGCCCCGCACCAAGATCTTGGCCTCAAGCCTGTTGCCATGCCAACATCAATCCCACTCAGGACCCGTTCCACACCAAGCTCCTCCCAGACACCCTTCCCCCTGCTGGAGGCTCCGCCCCGTGTCTCGGAGCTACCGAGCCACCCTCAACCTCCACAGCTACACCCTCACCCCGCCACAGGTCAACTCCATCCTGAAAGCCAATGAGTACAGCTTTAAGGTTTGTGAGCTGATGCGGATCTTTAACCCACAGAATCAAAAGCCCTCCGTGTTCGATTTAAACACAAAGGGGATTTGGTTTTCAGGTGCCGGAGTTTGATGGGAAGAATGTGTCGTCGGTGATGGGCTTTGATAGCAACCAGCTCCCGGCCAACGCTCCCATAGAGGACCGCCGCAGCGTGGCCACCTGCCTGCAGACACGGGGCATGCTCATGGCGGTCTTCGATGGCCACGCCGGCTGTGCCTGCGCCCAGGTGGAGCTATGGACTGTTTTTTCATTTAGCTTTCATCCAAATTAATGCATGGCATGAATGAGATGTAAGGCGCCTGGCTCAAAGATGGCCTGAAGATGCACTAGATTCAAATGTTTGGTCCATAGATCCAAACTTGGACCCGCCTGATAAAAATGTATTTTGCATTTTCTTTTTGCATAATCACCACATCTTCCTCCCCTTCATGGTACATGAGGCATAATAAAAAATGAACATACATGTGCTGTATGTTCTGTCTATTTTGATGTAAAGACATGATTACTTATCTTTGCCCCCTTCTCCTCTCGCCCCGGTCAGGCATTGAGCGAGCGCTTGTTCTACTACATCGCCGTGTCCCTGCTGCCCCACGAGACCCTGTGTGAGCTGGACGAGGCGGTGGAGGCGGGCAGGGCCCTCAGCCCCATCCTGCAGTGGCACAAGCACCCCAACGACTACTTCAGCCGGGAGGCCCAGAGCCTCTACTTCAACAGCCTCCGGACCTACTGGCAGGAGCTCATAGACCTGAGCAGGTGAGGATGCCGCTTAACTCACAGCATTTCGGTAAGGTGCCACGGTTAACTTTATTGTCAATCAGAGCATGCAACAAGTAATTACACAGAGGCTCGAAATTGCGTTTCCCCATACTCCAAATGTGCAAGTAATATTTTTACCAACACATATAACATAATGGTGCACAAATAAACACAGCATATACAGACAGACAGTGGGCATATATACAGAATATTCACAGTGTGAGTGTTGTTCATTTTGAGGCATGTTATTGAGGTACAATATAGTAGTGTAAAGTGCAGAATAGCAGCATGGAGATACATACATGTATGTAAACATGTATGTTATTGTGCGTCTAAAGAGCATAGTATATGCACAATAACATACATGTTTACATACATACAGTATGTATCTCCATGCTGCTATTCTACACTTCTGTATGGTCTGTATGTACCGTCTGTAATGTATGGAGGTGGAACTGTTATATTGTGGAAGAGTAGGTTGCTGCTCCTTTTGCAGGACGTAACTTTTCTGAATGAAAGAATGCTCATGCAACTGTGTCTCTGTGCCCAGCCCCGGGGAGGTCCCAGAGACAGGAGAGGCGCTGCTGAATGCCTTCAAGAGGCTGGACAACGACCTCTCTCTGGAGGCCCAGGTGGGTATGCTGGCTCGGCTGCTTGTAGCCCGCCTCGCAACTGGTTTCTTCCTCTGGGGTCCAGGTTTAGTGGCTCACCGATGTGCTTCCTTGCAGGTGGGAGACCCCAATGCCTTCTTGCACTACTGGGTGTTGAGGGTTGCCTTTTCCGGAGCCACGGCCTGTGTGGCGCACATCGATGGATCAGACCTGTACGTCTCCTCTTCATCGGTTCAGTCCTACTTCATGGGAACATGGTTTAAATGTTACGACAACTCTGACAACAACGCTAATAATAGTAGAGTAATGATGCGACAAGCAGAATGAGTAAACATGTATTTGTATCTTTGTCTTTGGTAAACATATTAAGAGTAAAGAGCTTCGTTGGTAAACAGAATGTGTTTTTGTGTGTCAGGTTCATAGCCAACTCGGGCGACGGGCGAGCGGTGCTAGGGGTGCAGGAGGAGGACGGCTCCTTCACGGCTCACACGCTGTCCAACGACCACAATGCCCAGAATGACGACGAGGTTGCCCGGATACGAGGGGAGCACCCTCCGTCAGAGAAGAAGACCGTCATACGACAGGTGGGTCCACACTAAGGGCTCGATTCCCGGGGCGGTCACAGACTGGCCCTCAGGGGCCACACTAAGGGCCTGATGTGGTCACAGACTGGCCCTCAGGGGCCGCACTAAGGGCCTGATGCCCGGTGCAGTCACAGACAAGGGCTCAGGGGCCACACTAAGGGCCCGATGCGGTCACATACAGGACCTCAGGGGCCACACTAAGGGTCCGATAGGGTCACATACAGGACCTCAGGGGCCACACTAAGGGCCCGATGTGGTCACAGACAGGTGCTCAGGGGCCACACTAAGGGCCTGATGTGGTCACAGACTGGCCCTCAGGGGCCGCACTAAGAGCCTGATGCCCGGTGCAGTCACAGACAAGGGCTCAGGGGCCACACTAGGGGCCTGATGTGGTCACAGACTGGCCCTCAGGGGCCGCACTAAGGGCCTGATGTAGTCATAGACTGGCCCTCAGGGGCCACACTAAGGGCCTGATGTAGTCACAGACTGGCCCTCAGGGGCCACACTAAGGGCCCGATGCCCGGGGCGGTCACAGACAGGGGCTCAGGGGCCACACTAAGGGCCCGATGCCCGGGGCGGTCACAGACAGGGGCTTAGGGGCCACACTAAGGGACCGATGTGGTCACAGACAGGTGCTCAGGGGCCACAGTAAGGGCCCGATGCCCGGGGCGGTCACAGACAGGGGCTCAGGGGCCACACTAAGGGCCCGATGCCACTGTCTGCATCGCTCTGCATGCTGTGTACCTCCATGCGGGCCGTGGTACCCGGGGTCGCTCATCAGCGGTTGTTCCCCCAGGACCGCCTGCTCGGGCTGCTGATGCCGTTCCGTGCGTTCGGGGACGTGAAGTTCAAGTGGAGCATCGAGCTGCAGAAGAGGGTGCTGGAGTCGGGGCCCGACCAGCTCCACGAGAACGAGCACACCAAGTTCATCCCTCCCAACTACCACACCCCCCCATACCTGACCGCCGAGCCCGAGATCACGCACCACAGGCTGCGGCCGCAGGACCGCTTCCTGGTGAGTACTAACTAATGTACTGACATGCAGGTGGCCCTCGACCACCTCAACTAGTGTGTTTCTTTACTGATGGGCCCCAAGAGTAATATGGATGTTCAGCACACACAGAATGACCTCATCTACAGGGTTTCTGTCACATCAAAGAATCCCACTCTGATATATGATCAGAACCTCAACTACATTACTTTAACAATCGATTATTATAAATAAATACGTCTAATTGCATCAATGAACATCGGTGAAATCCTTGGTTTGTTATTCAAATGTCTAAAATACAATTGGTTAGGTCTTGGATTGGTTGATATGAGTAAGTACTGGCTGGGGAAAGTATGGACATGGCTGAGGTAGAGCGATGGGGAGGAGTGGAGCCTTTTCTTGGTAGGTATGTTACATTTACATTTAGGAGATTTTGCTGACGCTTCTATTCAAAGCGACTTCCAACCATTCATTCACACATTCACACACCGATAGCAGAGTCGACCATGCAGGGCAGCTGCCAGCTCATTAGGAGCAGTCAGGGTTAGGTGTCTTGCTCAGGGACACCCCGACACTCTAACTAGCAACCTTCCGGTGGCCAGTCAATCCGCTCTACCTCCTTAGCTACTGTCGCCCCCTATATATGTCTATCATGTCTATCGTCTCTATGTCTTTGACCCCGTCCACCCTCCCTCAGGTGATCGGCTCGGACGGCCTGTGGGAGACGCTGCACCGGCAGGAGGTTGTGCGCGTGGTGGGGGAGTACCTGACGGGCTCGCAGCAGCAGCAGCCGCTAACGGTGGGCGGCTACAAGGTGACGCTGGGCCAGATGCAGGGGCTGCTGGAGGAGAGGAAGGCCCGCACTTCCTCGGCCTTCGAGGACCAGAACGCGGCCACCCACCTGATGCGCCACGCGGTGGGCAACAACGAGTTCGGCACGGTGGACCACGAGCGGCTGTCCAAGATGCTGTCGCTGCCCGAGGAGCTGGCGCGCATGTACCGCGACGACATCACCATCATCGTGTCCCAGTTCAACCCGCACGTGATAGGAAGTCAGAGGCGGGAGAACCAGTCCTGAGGCAGGAAGAAGGACCTCACACACCTCGATGAACTGTACAGTATGTGTCTGTAAGCACGCACACGGACGGACTCTCCTTCTGGTTTTAAGAGCTGTTTAAGGAATATGTCGATTGGTTAAAGGAGTTGATATGCAGTCTGGATTAACTTTTTAACTGTCAAACTACGGCACACCAGTGCAGTTTAGAGTCTAAATGAGGTGCTCTTCCACACAAAATATACACACAGTAGTTCAGTGTGTGTTTTTTTTTCTGCAAACCAAAAATTTGGTTTCTTTAATTCTGGGACTGGTTGTGAAGAATTTCCATCACCGCCAAAATAAATATCAAAGAGTTGTCTGATAGACAAAATCTTATGCCAAAGATTTAGACGTCTATAATCAAACATCTTTCCCCCCTGCCTGGGGTGAGGCTTTGAGAACACGGTCCTCCCACCATATATTTAGTTTTGTGTTTGAAATGGGACAGCAGCTGGGAATCCCCAGGCTGCTGTATGCCACTGCCACAGAAGGACATATATACAGCTGGGTTATATAGGACTTGTTTTCATGTGCACTTGTTCCTGCATAGTACAGCAGAGTCACTGGCAATCATGGATGGTGCGTTTGGGTAGAACAGGTTAGTCGACCAGGGCAAGATGGCTAACCAATGTATCCGGTTATTTTGTGCATTTGCCGGTATCAATTACAATCTTTCTTTCTTGCAATCTATTTGCTAATTTCTGATAAGAAATATGGAGTACAGTATGAAGCTTGTCAGCATTGTGTATCTGTACAGCGTGCTTGATGCTTCAGGGCATGTCAGTGAAGGGTACATGTGTTTAAACCTATTGCACCTAAACCTGTTTCTTATGTTTTCCTCTCTAATGAGCACTTCCTGTATATCTTATTCTCTCTGATACCTGCCCATACTTAAGCTTGCCTTCTGTAAAGGCTATTTTTACCAGAGCACACAGGGTGTGTACTTTTTGCATATATATTATTTGTATTTGTATAGAGCGAGAGAGCCTTGTTCTTTTACAGTGGCTTGTTCGTTGAAGGCTTTTTGCTGGAAGGTCGCTAAAGGCTCTGCCATGATTTTAATAATTATGAGGTAACCACAAGGTTGGGGGTCATCTTGAAGTCTTCCAGGGCCTTGAGAGTGGAGGTCGGTTAAGTCCCTGACCGCACTAGCGCTCTCTACTGGCCGGACTCTGGCTGCCTGTCTGCTGCATTCTGGGAAAAAATACCTGAACAGAGCAAGGGAAAGCTATTTATTAAGCTTAAGCGATATGTTACACTTTATCAAGGATTATATGTATGTATTGATCTGTAACTTATGTGTAATGCCATTTGTATTTGGATTGTTTTAATAAAACACTAAATACTCAACGTGTGTCTGTTCGACCAGCAAGCAGCTGAAGGTCAGTCAAACCCCATTTTAGTTTCAAAGGTGACTGACCGCAATACATTCTGTGTCAAGTGTGGCTGTAGAGTCTATACACTATACTAACGGTAGTCATCTCACTATGCATATATTCCCCATAAGCAACATTAAATATTAACAGAAAGGTGGTCTGTATTCTCTACCAGTAGTTGTTACTAATTTATAGAAAAGATAGTTGCAGCCATTGATTGTGAATGAAGCCCTTGTATAGTACTCTATAAACACAAATATGTGACCACATACAACATTTTTCTCTCTTGAACTACTTTGCTTGATGTAAGAGGATTTAGTTACAATCAATTCTAAATTTGTATGTTTCTGTATGTTTATTTTGTGAAATCTTGATCTAAGGTTGTCTAAAGTAACAGTTTTAATACTGTAGCAATAAGCCACTGGAGGCAGTGATTTGAAGTGATTTTAGATTTTTTTAGTTAAGGAATGTAAGGACGTAAGGTTACCACTAGAGGCCGCTATAGCACATATCAAAGCAGCGCTCCATTGAATAGTTTCACAGTGAAGCATCAAATCAGACATGTTTTGTTCGATACTATGAATACGAATTTAACAATACAGCTTTAGTTAAACAAACGAAAGTGTTTCAAAGGTAAATTGCTGATCTAGTGGCAAAGGTCAGAGAATGACAAATAAATACCAATAAATAATTGGGAAAAACCTTTCCTAATATAGTAGTTATAAACCTCTTAAACCTTCCCCTTGGTTTGCAATTGTAAGATTCCAAGTTGACATTGAAAAAAAAATGTATGATTAATAAATTCAGTATACTTTCAGGTGTTGGCATTTTTTTGTCATGTATTCGATCAAAAACCTAATAATACGGTGTTCAAAATATACAAATATCTGCAGTGCCTTGTAGTTATGTTGTAAGGTTTGTACTTACAACCACTTTAGTGTTCCAAGGTCTTAAACATGTCTCGGCCTGTATCCAGTCCTGGAGCTTTATATGGCACTCTTAACCCTTGCTCTACCTTCACCATAAATCATTGCTCTCCATCACTCTCTCATACAAACATGCTTTATCTCTCTATCACGCTCTCACATATACTCTCACTCTCTTATTCATCATCACTGTCTTTCTATCTCTCTCTCTCCCTTTCTTTCCCTCTCTCTCTCCCTCCCTCTCTCTCGCTCCTCTCCCTTTCTCTTTCTCTCTCTCTATCTCTCTCACCCTCACACATGCTCACCCTGTCCGATTCTCTTTGTGAATAGTGATTGTTGAGGTAGGTGACTCAGAGCTCTGACAGCATTAGCAGTAAATCAATCAAAGTGTTTGTGATGGTTTGGAACATACTTGTAGAACAAGCAAACAAGCCGTCTTCATTATCGTGGATTATCACCGTAATGCAGTGATTCATGATATATGTGTATGTATAACATCATTTAGGGTATATAACTGTGTGTGTGTGTGTGTGTGTGTGTGTGAGTGTGTCTGTGTGTGTGAGTGCCTGTGTGTGTGCGTGCACGTGTGTGTGTGTGTAGACTTCAATAGGTGGATGTCTTCCATAGGAGCCAATGTAATGGCTGACCAAACTCACTGAGAGAGAAAGAGAGAAAAACGTCTCTCTTGAGATGGTTTTGTTTTGTTGAACAGCCAAAAACGGACAGCCTCCGTAAAAAATATTTATTCTTTATTATTATTATTATATATTTAATTATTTACTCTTCCTATCCTTCTTCTGCTCTTCTAATCCCTCAAACATAGGACCTCTCCCACCAGCTTCCAGGACTCTGCATGTGTGTGTGTTTCAGTGTGTGCGTGCATGCATGCGCGTGAGTGTGTGTGTGGTACTTGTCGCCTGGATACAAGTGAGAAAAGAGTGCAGATGTAAACATTCGAGATGTTCCATGTTGTCTTCACTTTATGAGGCTGTAATTCAAACTGTTTTACATCTCTCTTGTTCTGTCCCTCCCTGTCTCCCTCGTCTCACTCTCTCGCTCTCTCTCTCTCTCGCTCTCTCTCTCCCTCATCTCTGTCTTTCACTTTCTCCCTCATCTTTCACTCACTCTCTCTCTCCCTCTCTCCCTCTCTGATTCCAGCGGGATATTTAATGACTCATCGAACACACGTTCACACAAACACCCCCATGCCGTCCGCCCAGCATTAGGAGCCCACAATCCTGACAGATGTGTGTGGGGAGAGGAGCCGTGGTCTGTGAGGACTGAGACCTTCTCCTGGAGCAGCATGCAGCTCCCCAGCTCACATGGCCCGCTGCGTTTCTCGCTCAACACGCTTTTCTTTCTTTCTTTGTGTGAGGCTTGTGTGACGCGTGTGTGTGTGTGTGTGACACGTGTGTGTATGTATGTGTTTGTGCCAGTTCCTTTGTGCTCAATAAAAGCCAACAATCTTGCCCTCACCATGGCCACCACCTCCACCACCAAGCACCTTCTCAACATGGACGCCCCATTCAGTGCACGTGTCCCCGGCGGTGACTCACAGCTCTGCAGGGAGGGAGGCACAGCTGGACCGCCTATTAGACTTCAGGCAGAAATCTGAAGAACAGCAATCGATTCATACAGAGGGATGGAGGAGGAGGTGGAGGAGGGACCGACATGGGGTTGATAATGATGGTGGTGGGTTTCTGAAGGGTTTTATGACGCAGAGACACTATAGCGTCACGTGTATGTTTCTGTGAGTGTAGAGGTTGTAGAGGCGCTTAGCGGCCCCCACGCACATGCTCTCTCTCACGCACTACCACACACACACACCAACACACACACACACACACACACACACACACACACACACACACACACACACACACAAGCTCTCTCACGCACCACACACACACACAAGCACGTGCTTACTCTAACACACTCGCCAAAAAGGACACAATTTCACACATGTTTATGCACACAAACACACACACACCAATATAAAAGGACCATATGAAAACTAAAGTTGTAGTTTTATTGAAAAACATAAAACCAACGGAACAAATTATTTGCTTTATCCACAGGCAGCTTTGTAGGTACACATATGGGATTTCCTTTTAGATAGCCGCTTTAACAGATTGTCACAACCAACATTTAAATAACATGGCTAATGTCATGGCATTGCTGACATAACAAAAAAAAAAAAACAGTGTCAAAATGCACAGACCTTGTGTATTGGATTATTAGACAATGGGTGTGATGTTTAAAATGACCACTTTTAGCTGAATCTGAATGATTAGGACGAGTACACAGGATAATGCAAATAAAGGTGTGTTATAAAAAGAGTTGCCTGGCTGTGAACACCATGTCGTGTCTGGCGGTTACAGCATTTGCTCGGAGTCGCCGTTGGCCCCTGCTGCCTTCTTCTTCTCCTCGTTGCTCTTGTTGATGCGGTGGACCACAATGGCGAACACAATGCCTGGGACCGGGAAACACAACCGCCAGCTCATGACAACACTCAATAAAAGCACACACACACACACACACACACACACACACACACACACACACAGAGGAGTACCAAACCAACAGAGAATAGCTCAACATCAGTCATTGAAAGTGGGCGTAGAACGTAGAATATCAGTAATTTTTTAAGATTAACTGCCATATTTTCTTTCTCCCCAACGAGACCTGTAATATCTTTATGTGTATTGTATCATTAAGCAGGTGCATTTATCCAAAGTTGCTTCCATGATAATTGAGATCAATGTGATTAAGGAGCAGGTAGGGGGGTAGCAGTAAGGGGTAGGACCCGATGCAAGGCAGACGATGAGTTTCAAACCCACAACTTTTGGTGCTGAGATCCTCACCACAATTTCATGAGAGCCAACAAGGAGGCATGTTTCCCAGTCTCCTTCCTCTACCAGTCAGTGTTTTGTTCCAAGGTGATGTGTGCGTGTGCGTGCGTGTGTGCGCGTGTGTGTGCGTGTGCGTGCGTGGAGGTGGTCCTACTCACAGATGAAGGCCATGGTTCCTGCCAGGATCCCGACGGTGGTCCCCATGCTGTACTTGAAGGAGTGGGTGCCTGGTGCGACGTAGCAGTACCCCAGCTCCGTGCAGTTACACACCCTCACTGTGGCGTGGAGAAGCACAGAGAAACACTCACACACGGTAATGCCGTCCACAAACACACACACACACACACATAGGCACATAGTGACACACACACTCACACCCACAAACACACATATAGGCACATAGTGACACACACACTCACACCCACACACACACACATATAGGCACATAGTGACACACACTCACACCCACACACACACACATATAGGCAGATGGTGACACACACACAATTTGGCAACTCTGGGTAGGTTGTGAGGTGGTTGGGAGACAATGCACCTTTTTCTCTGTTTTTTTTTTTCCAAACCACTCACCCTCAAACTTCTGTGTGACTCCTACGCCTTGGTTGTCAGTGATGCTGATGGGGATGGAGAAGGTCTTGTCCTCGGCTGGGGACTTCTTCATCTTCAGGAGAGCAGACGATCCTGTGGGGTGAGCAGCCATGACAGGAGACGCAGGTCAGACATGGGTTATGATTTTCTAATATGTTTTTCTAATACAACCATGCATTATCTTATTGTCCTCCTCCACATGACCGTAACCATGACTATCAGGGGGTTTCATGTACCGTACCGTCGACGGTGGTGATCTCCCAGTTGGGGGATTTCTTCCCCTGGGGGAAGGAGAAGGTGAAGGGCTCAGAGAAAGGAAAGCTGTCTGGGTCCACGGCCCTCAGGACCACAGGCTGGGGGCCCTTGGTGCAAATGAAGGCCTGGCTCTCCTTCAGCTTGGGGTGGTTGTCGTTGACGTCCAGCAGGCGCACGGTGTACACACGCTCCGTGGCCTTCTTGGGGTTTTCTGGTGGAAGGAGCATGGGGGTTTGTGATATGGGACGCTTTGGCTAACTACAATAGATCTGCATGACAGTGATGAGGTGGTGAATACCTGTGAGACTGTGGTCGTGGCTAGATGTTAGCATAGTGAGCACATGAATGAACATGCTCATTCTTATCAGATTATTGATAAGAATGTTATAAAAAAAAAAAAGTTTCTTGTTTATTTTCACGTTTATAAACAAGAAACTTTTTAAAGTCTGCGCTGAAATCATGTTCAAATAAATATAACATCCTCATAATAAGTAACAGTTACAGACCAGGGTTAGAGGGTGTCGCATCAGTGTTTTAAACAGCAGTCTCACCCTGCTCAAAGGCAGTGATGGTGAGCTCCAGGACCTCCAGGGTCTCTCTGTCCAGCTTGGCCTTGGTCGTAACCGCTCCTGTGGCAGCATCAATGGCCAGCCAGCCATTCACATCCCCCTCCATCTTAAAACTGGGAGGGATGGAGAGAGGAAGGAGGGAGGGAGAGAGGAGGGATGGACGGAAGGAAGGAGCCAGACAGAGAGAGGGAAATAGGGATGGACGGACAGACAGAGAGAGGGAGGGACAGACAGACAGAGGGAGAGAAGGAGGGAAGGAGGGACAAACAGACAGAGGGAGGGAGGGACAAACAGACAGAGGGAGGGAGGGACGGACAGACAGACAGAGGGAGAGAAGGAGGGAGGGAGGGACAAACAGACAGAGGGAGGGAGGGAGGGACGGACAGACAGACAGAGGGAGAGAGGGAGGGAGGGAGGGACAAACAGACAGAGGGAGGGAGGGATTGACAGACAGACATGGGGACAGAAGGAGGGAGGGAGGGACAAACAGACAGAGGGAGGGAGGGACGGACAGACAGACAGAGGGAGAGAGGGAGGGAGGTAGGGATTGACAGAGGGAAGGGGGAAAGACAGACAGAGATAGGGAGGGAGGGAGGGGCATGGACATACACATGGACAATTGCTTAACTCCGGTTCCCAGCATGCACCATCTTTAGATACATGCAATTCTAAGTAAAAATGTTGTTACCAAATCCCATACTTTTTATTTGTATCCATTTTTTGGGGCCGTTCCTCTCCTGACCTGGCCTTCTCCCCCTCCCCTCTACAGTAGGACGTTCTCCCTCGTGACGAGTACTGAGCCGTTCGTTCACCATTAGCATACAGAGCTGATCATGTACCTAATGTCCTTCCCCTCAGGGTCCTTGGCGTCGGCGGTGAACAGCAGCCCTCCCACTGGGTGGTCCTCGGGGACGCTCACCGACGGGGGGGCGGAGCTCTGGAACTCGGGGTCCTCGTCCACGTCCATGACGGAGATGAAGACGGAAGCGGAGGACTTGCTGTCGTAGTCCAGGCCGGCCATCAGGGGCTCGGGGTTGCGGGCGTCGATCTTCAGCGTGTAGGTGGGGAAGGCCTCGAAGTCCAGGGGCTTAGAGGGGACCGGCGGGTTAGAGACCCCTCGGAGCATTACTCTGGATTCTTTAGCATTTTGTATGTATGAACCTATGGGTATTGGTGTGTGTGTGTGGGTGGGAATTTGTGTGTGTGTGTGTGTGTGTGTGTGTGTGTGTGTGTGTGCGTGTGTGTGTGTGTGCGAGTGTATGTGTGTGTGTGTATTTGTGTGTGTGTGTGCGCTTGTGTGCGTGTTGGTATGTGTGTTTTGGTGGGAATATGTGTGTTTGTGTGCTTGTGCGTGTTGGTATGTTTGTGTGGGTGGGAATGTATGTATGTGTGTGCATGCGTTTGTGCATGCGTTTGTGTGTGTGCGTGTGTGCGCGTGTGTGCGCGTGTGCGTCCATCTATACCTTGACAATAACCAGTCTGCCCTCTCCGTTTCCGTCTGTCTCGACGGCGAACGTGTCGCCATGGTTTCCGGAGATTTCAAACAGGATTTCGGAGCTCCCGCTGCCGGGGTCGTCTGCGTCAGACGCCTTCACTGTCAGCACGGTCTGGCCCACAGAGGAGTCCTCCGCAAGGGACAGGCTGCCATACTACACACACACACACACACATACAGATGTGTACACACACACACACACACACACACATACAGATGTGTACACACACACACACACACACACACACACACACACACAGGTGCACAGCGCACAGTTTAACACAAGCAAACAGTCCAATGTGAGTAGGTCAGCACGTGGCTCTCTGAGATAGTGAGAGGATTGCCACACAGCAGAGCTGGCCGTGATAACAGAGGAACTCACGTTGTTCTTCTCAAACAGGGGCAGCTCGTTGTTGACGTCAATCACCTTTATGAGGACCTTACACATGGTGCTGAACACTGGGGGGGAGAAGGCACACACATTTCAACACACACAGCTCAAGCAAAGACTTTGCGTTTGTGCGTCTCTGCGGAGGTGTGTGTGTGTTCATGTGAGTTTGAGTGTTGGGTGCCTGTGTGTGTGTGTGTGTGTGTGTGTGCATGCGCCTGCTTGAGTGTGTGCATATACATCACGCGTCAGTGTGTGCGTGTGTGTGTGACGGTTACCCTGGTCGCTGACGTTGACCATGAGTGTGTACTGTGTGGAGTCCTTCCTCCGCAGCATCTCTCGGGTGAGGATGCGCCCCGACACGGCGTCCAGGGAGAAGGCTCCGTTGACGGGCAGCTGGGTCTCGATGGCGTACATGAGCAGAGCGTTGCTCGTCCCTTCCTCGTCACGGTCATGGGCCAACAGCTGTCCCACCACGCTGCCTGCACAACAACCAAAGCCAATCACAGAGCAGGATATCAGATGTGTTTTCTTCAATCTAAACATTTAATATGTTCCATGGCGAGAAGACGTGAGGACATCTTACCCACGGGCTCGTTCTCTTGGATCTCAAACACGGTCTCCTCGCTCCCACACTCGGGGCTGTTGTCGTTGATGTCCTCCACCACCACCTGGATCTCCATGGGCGACTCCACCTCGTTGCCATGGTGATCCTCCGCCGTCACCACCAGGATGTACTGCAGCGCAGAGGAGCAGGGCTCAGTGCCATGGAGCGTTTACAAACGTGTTGGAATGTGTGTGCGTAAAGTGTGTGTTTGTGTGTGCTTGTGTGTGTTTATGTCACCATAAAATTTGACATTTTTTCCTTGCTAGATCATTTCGCCAGTCAACATAACTGTTAAAACACGATGCGCCCTTAAAGTGCAGGTTGCATTCCCGGCAAAAAAGTGCAGTGTGCATGGTGACCCTGCTGACCATGTCCTTCTCCTCGCGGTCCAGCTCCTCGTTCAGCAGGACCTCTCCCTCGGCCGTGATGCTGAAGGGGAACCTCAGTGCCTCGCGCTCCTTCTGCTGCAGCTGGTAGCTGGCGTTGGGCTGGTTGGCGCCCACCTGGCGGGGAGAAGGGAGGAGATGTTTGGGGTTACAGGGTGTGGTGGGTGTGACAGAGAACTGTCTGTACGAGAGGGATTTGATGAGATGCACTCTATTCATTGGGGTGTCACCGCACTAGAGTACTGAACAAGAAACAAATAGGAAAAAGACCAAAAAGGATTTCAACAAACGCAATAGGATTAGTAGGAATGTAGAAATGTAAAAAGTGGCCCAAATCGAACACTTAGTTTGAAGCGTGTGGGTGTGCACTGCCGCCCCCCCCCCCCCCCCCCCCCACCAGCCCACCCACCCACCCAGCACCTACCCGCCACCCAGCCACCTCCCACCAGCACCCACCTTAGCGATGACCATGGGGTACTGCGCCTTGAGGTGCTCCCTCACAGTGAGTGGTCCAGGGTTCACCCACAGGTTCTGCTCCACCACCACCTTCACGCTGGTGATACCGCTCAGCGCGTTCTCCGAGGCACCCGCCAGGTCCTCCACGCGCACGATCAGGGTGTAGTCGGGGTCCTCCAGGCGGTCCCCGCCCCGGGTCCGGCTCTCTGAAACCACAGAAGAAGACTCAAGCTCAGTCTGCAGGCACGGCAAAGCTCGCAGAACAAGCACACGGATTTATATTGTTTTTAGACTTTATAATGTACTTAGTATAGAAATTTGTGAGCTTATTCGCCTTGCGTATTGGTATCCTCCATTTAGAAATTCATGAATATAAATAAATATTTAGAATAATTATAGAAGGCTTGATTGGAAGGACGTGACAGAGGGAAAATGTCTTGAGATATTAGAAGTTCTAACCTACACACACACACACACAAACACACAGAAGCACACCTGCTCTCTCCAGACAGGTGTAGAAGGGATTGAGCTCGTGAGGGATGTCCTGTGTGGGGGTGCAGTAGTCATCAAACCTCTTCTTCAGATTAGCACTGCTGAAGCTCTCCCCCATGCCATACTGCAGGTTCTCCCTGGCCTTCAGCATGCTCTCTCCTGCAAAACACACACACACACACACACACACACACACACACACACACACACACACAACAATGTGCACCAGCATACACACACACAAACACACACAGTGGTCATCGTCACAGAACTTTTTTGTCAATCTACAACAAGTCAGTTATAATGTGAGCAGCTGAGATGAGCGCTGTGAGTTTACACCGTCATCATGAACAGGTAGGAGACCACCTATGAGATGGGTTGTCTCTTACGTTGTGTTTCTCTTACCTCTCCCAGGACCTGGGGCCAATATCACATCAGATTTTTCAATAAATGATGTATGCACATGTGTGTGTGTGTGTGAGCTGACTGTTTGTTTGTCTGTTTGTGAGTTTGAGTGTGTGTGTGTGTGTGTGTGTGTGTGTGTGTGTGTGTGTGTGTGTGTGTGTGTGTGTGTGTGTGTGTGTGTGTGTGCGCGCGCTTGTGTGCCCCAGTGCATGCATCTAGTCTCACCGTCTTCGGTGATGGAGATGTCTCCGGTGACGGGGTCGATCTGGAAGAAGGGCGTCTTGTTCCTGTCGGGGATCTGGCTGACCAGGCTGAAGTGCAACTGGGAATTGAGGGACTCAGGGTCGTCCAGGTCGCTGGCCGACACACGCACAAACGGTACGCCTGAAACAAGACAGCGGCCGTTAGATGTCAGCCAATCAGTAAGCTGCTGTCAGCCAATCAGTGAGCTGCTTGCTGGAAGAGGCCCACAGAGGGCTGGGAAAGTGCTTCTGGTTATAATGAAATTTTATTTAGGTCAATACAAGAAGGATGAAATGAGCCAATGATAAGACCATATGATGTGATATGATGGTATTGTATGCGATTGAAGAAATGCATGTCTAAACAAAGGCAGACAGAGGCATGTTAACTGGATAATGAGTGATCTATTAAAAACCATACCAGGCACTACTAACTGGTGGGGGATTTGGAGGACATGAATAGACATTGTGTCTCATATATAAAGAAAAGGAAAACAAGGGAGGAAATAGGGAGCAAGTTCAAGATTAGCCAATAAAAAATTTAGCAAAACATTGTTCAATTCTTCCACAACGGAAAAATCTGGTAATTGTGAAACTGCTAAATAGTGGTTATCACATGGCAAGTGGTGGTTAGTAAGTGCTCAGTGTAAATTGGTAAATTGTCTCACAAACCAAACTTTGGATTAATATCTAAAGTCTGATGGCAGACTCAAAAATGGGTGGATAGGGTGTTAAATTCTCTTTCTTTCAACCATCTTGTTGCTGGAGATGGGATCTGTAGGGTGCTAAATTGGCAAACACAACCGCGACCAGAAGTATTTAACAGTAACAAAAGTGTCTGGAAAGGTTTCAAACAAAAATTCTGAAAGCTTCATCCACTTGCATAAATGAATGAGTTTCTTTTCGGGAAAAAATCTCCATAACTAAACAGGAAGTGAGGCGTAATTCTGCCCCTCACAGTGTTGGTTTCCTGGCTCTGTCCTGTCTCCCCTTAGAAGTAGAACCACTACTACCACGGTGTAGCATAGTAAGTAGTTTGTAGGTGGTCGCGCAGTCTCATATTGAAGGGCAAACACTCACCATGGCGGCTCCGCTCCCGGACCATAGCGGCGTATGCAGACTGTTCGAAGGTTGGCGCGTGGTTGTTGATGTCCAACACGCTAATGGTGACGAAGGCTGGGCCCTCCACCACATCACTGCCCACTAAAGCCTCCACCTGGGGATAACACACACACACACACACACACACACACACACACACAGACACACACAGGTCACATGGCATGCATCAATGCAGTGTATGTGTGTGTGTCTGTTTGTGTGTGGGTGTGTGCATGTAGTAGTTCAAGAGTCTGTGAGTTTACCCCGATAATATAATGTGAATTGCGTGCCCAGTCCAGGGGCTGGGCCAGGTACAGCCATCCATCCTCTGCTATCTGGATGTCTTCATGACCTTCACCGGTAAGTCGGAAGCCAGTCACCTCTGGGTCTGATACTTGGAACTACAGAGAGAGAGAGGCATGCAAATAGTGTGAGAGAGAAGGAGGGAGAGACAGAGACAGACAGTAAGTGAGAGAGAGAGAGAGAAGAGAGAGAGAGAGAGAGAGAGAGAGAGAGAGAGAGAGAGAGAGAGAGAGAGAGAGAGAGAGAGAGAGAGAGAGAGAGAGAGAGGGAGAGAGAGAGAGAGAAAGAAAGGGAAAGAGACATGTATTCATATAAATATAAATTGTAGGATATATAAAACGAAGGGGGGAAGGGATTCAAAGTTGTTAGTCTTCTCTGTTTCTCTTTATTATAGCGTTAGTTTGTTACCTGGTAGATGGGATAGGGCACGGCTGTCTGCTCGGGAACGTCCAGGGCCTTGTTCTCCAGGGGCCCCTTCTTGTCCTTCAAACCCTGTCCACAGGCCTGGGTGTGGGGACAGGAGAACAGTCCAGTCAGTTATCCCTCACACACTCTTTCCAGAAGCCAGTTATTGATTGAACCGCACTTATAATTCAGCAAGAGATAATTCTCACACACGCCCTTACAGGACGACAGAGCAAAGTCTACTGGACGTCCACTCCCAGCGTCGGAGGTGTCTGATAATGAACAACTAACTATTTGGTCACGCTTGGCAGCTTACATGTTTCACAATTTAATAAATGACCAAATAGTACCAGTCCATAGTCGCATAGGTTGGACCTATGAAGGTTATCTGGAACATGACATTCAATGGCGACACAGAGTCCCAATGTCACCGCGGTGTGTCATGTTTCAGATAACCTTTCCCCACACTCTGAGGCCTGCTGGCCACTTGGCGTTGTGAAAACAGGAGCAGATGATAAATGAATAAAACAAGCAGGAACCACAGTGAATATCTGGCAGCGCTTGGTCCCCCAGTAGGTCTGAGCTGTGTGATTACTGACTGTGAATGCGCTGGTTACCTAACGCCCGGGTACTCACCACACTGAGCAAGAGCGGCAGTAGCAGCAGATGCAGTGTGGGTGTCATGGCGAAGCGCTGGGAACACAGAAACCCAGGAGAGGAGCAGGAGGAGGAGGAGGAGGAGGAGTGGGAGAGGAGGAATGGGATGGAGAGATAGGATTAGAAAAAAGAGAAAGAACAAACCGAAGACAAAGGTCAAGGGGTTATTGTCGTGCTGATGTTCTGTTAATGACCACAGTATGGGTTATGGTGGAGGGCAGTGTGCAGTGTGCTTTTTGAGGGACAGCTTTTCTTGATATCTGAATAAATCTCTAGCCCCTCACACAATCACTTAATAACTCACAATCACCCAAACTATTGAGGCTCCACCTTCCCATGGACAGGAAGTGTCTCTGACAGCCCTTTAGTTCTGCTGCTATCACGTCTGATTCTAGACTTTACACTGGAGGCGAGTTTAAAGCCTTCACACTAATAGCTCCCGCCCACACCGCATATGGTCCAAGGACAGTCCATATTTGGGTATCTGAGGATGGGCCGGCCCCTCACTGGCGAAAACTTGTTGCCTTTTCCTTTCTACCAGTGACACAGGAGGAAGCGAAAATGACTACAACGATTAAAGGTCAGTCTCAGGCTTGCAACCCCCTTGACCTCGAGGCCAGGTCTGTTCTGAGAGAGGACAGTATGTGGCGCCGGCGATCGTTCATAGCTTCACATCTCCCTTCGATTGGCTTCATGAATTGAGTATGACACCAGCTGCACCTTATGCAAACAACAGATCATATAGGAATCATCATCATAAGGAAGAGAAACCCTTCAACCCTACACAACATCGTAAATAACATGAAAGTAAAGACATTAACACTACGTTCTGTTGTTTAGTTGTTTCACTTTTCAATCAAAGAAGCTCTTATTAGCAGCACATATTATTTCCATTCTGGATACCCATGGCTAGACTCAATAAACTCACAAAAGTAAAATGCATGCTATCATAATCCACCTAATATTCCTGATGTGCAAGTCCAGATGTCTGATCTATAGTCCTGTGTCCTTCGGAGATCAGGGAGAAGGGCAGAGCCACAGCAGAGTGAAGGTGACATTGAGTTCAATGCAATAAAGTTAAATTATGTATTAGATCTTAAGTGGTCACAATGACCGCTGATGAACCATGCAACCTTGATTTAAAACATGTACATTTTGCACACTTAAATAACTGCCAGTATAAGAAGCCACTGAGCAGCAACATTTTGGACTCAACTACCATTTGATTGATTCAACTACTGGCATGATCCACTTCAGCTCCACACTACTCGTCAAACTCTTGTGGCCAAATATGAAAAATAACCTAAAAAATACACGTCTCTTAGACATGAATAAACCACCTCAGGCCCAGACCCGGGGAGGCAGGAGACACTTCACGATGACTTTATGACCTTCCGAGGTCCAGACTTAAGTTGCTCAGACATGTCTAACTGTCAACTGTATCCCGTGATATCATTATTATAAGTATACTTCCTACAGCCTTTAGGACTTGAGCGACCGACATGGCAGACGTTCCAACACCTGACATACAAGCTCTGTCAAAGTCATTCAAGATCAAAACACTCACTTCAACAGTTCTCCCAGCGACCGAGACCCTGGTTACCCCACGCACAGCCTTCTGTTGAGTCCTCGGTACAAAACTCTGACACCGTCCAGAAGCCAACACACTCAGCGCTGAAAAGGAACAAGGGAGAGGGAGCGAGTCAGGAGACCTACCTGGCTGGGGATTCCAAGTGATAGACTAAGTGGTGCAGAGGGAGAGAGTTTCAGCAGCCCATTCCCCGGCTGGCTAACGGTTAACCAGCAATAGTTTATTGGACCTAATGATTGTCTAATCACATTGTGTCTGTGCCTGCAGCCAATGGGGAGGCTTCTGACAGAGAAAAAAACTGCAGCGGACACAGGAAGTGTATGACAATGACAGAGTGGAATATTTCATGGAAATGAAGGAAAATTAAAATTAGGACCACGACAATGTGTCTGATGTCTGATTGTTATAAATAGGGATTATGATTGATGCACCTATTGGGTCATTACCTGTTCTTACCTGGACACTTAAGAACGGACTTACTTTAATGGCGGATATCTCAGGATATAACACAAATACAGTGTAGGGTTGAGATTGTTGTCAACATCCTTGTGTACATAATGTTGATTATTGGTAACAGTTATCTGACAGATTCAGTCAGGTGCATTTAAACATTTAAATCGCTTCTGACATGTATTTCCTGCCCCAAGACTTTAACCTTTGAACCTTTGAACTGGTTCCCGTCTGTGAGGAGTTGCTGATAAAGAACAGTGTGCAGGACAATAGAGTAAGGACTAGCCCACGGGACAGCACAATGGGAGGGACTGACCAATCTCAGAGTCTCAGTCACGTAGCGAGTCATTGTGGACCAGCGGGGTCTGGACCGTAGGGGCCGTGATGTCTCAGGCCTGCTTCATGTTTGTTTAAACTCTCCCTTGTCCTTCTCTCTCGTGGCTGGATGATTGCTAAGCCCTGGAAGTTAAAGGAATCAGAAACACTTTGGGAGTGTGTTGAGGCTCTCTGTTGTGCGGCTCACAGCCCAGTGGCTCGGCAGATGGGATTACAAAATAAAAGCACTGACTAACCGTTAAAACTGAAGGTCTAAGTGGAGGCAGAGCTTAATTTTACCGTGGGCTTGCAAATAGGAGGCTGTAAGGGAGCACTTTCAGCAGACCTTTATATAATCACCTCTGTAGATTAAAGCTATAAAAGGCAAGGTGAATGGGAGACTGAGAATGAAATAACCACTTCATTTATATATATATATATATATATACAGTGGGGCAAAAAAGTATTTAGTCAGCCACCAATTGTGCAAGTTCTCCCACTTAAAAAGACGAGAGAGGCCTGTAATTTTCATCATAGGTAAACCTCAGCTATGAGAGACAAAATGAAAAAAAAAATCCAGAAAATCACATTGTCTGATTTTTTAAGGATTTATTTGCAAAATATTGTGGAAAATAAGTATTTGGTCACCTACAAACCAGCAAGATTTCTGGCTGTCACAGACCTGTAACTTCTTCTTTAAGAGGCTCCTCTGTCCTCCACTCGCTACCTGTATTAATGGGACCTGTTTGAACTCCTAATCAGTATAAAAGACACCTGTCCACAACCTCAAACAGTCACACTCCAAACTCCACTATGGCCAAGACCAAAGAGCTGTCAATGGACACCAGAAACACAATTGTAGACCTGCACCAGGCTGGGAAGTCTGAATCTGCAATAGGTAAGCAGCTTGGTGTGAAGAAATCAACTGCGGGAGCAATTATTAGGAAATGGAATACATACAAGACCACTGATAATCTCCCTCGATCTGGTGCTCCGTGCAAGATCTCACCCTGTGGGGTCAAAATGATCACAAGAACGGTGAACAAAAATCCCAGAACCACACGGAGGGACCTAGTGAATGACCTCCAGAGAGCTGGGACCAAAGTAACAAAGGCTACCATCACTAACACACTACGCCGCCAGGGACTCAAATCCTGCAGTGCCAGACGTGTCCCCCTGCTAAAGCCAGTGCATGTCCGGGCCCGTTTGAAGTTTACTAGAGAGCATTTGGATGATCCAGAACAGGATTGGGAGAATGTCATATGGTCAGATGAAACCAAAATATAGCTTTTTGGTAAAAACTCAACTCGTCGTGTTTGGAGGAGAAAGAATGCTGAGTTGCATCCAAAGAACACCATACCTACAGTGAAGCATGGGGGTGGATGCTTTGGGGCTGTTTTTCTGCCAAGGGACCAGGACGTCTGATCCGTGTGACGGAAAGAATGAATGGGGCCATGTATCGTGAGATTTTGAGTGAAAACCTCCTTCCATCAGCAAGGGCACTGAAGATGAAACGTGGCTGGGTCTTTCAGCATGACAATGACCCCAAACACACCGCCCGGGCAACGAAGGAGTGGCTTCGTAAGAAGCATTTCAAGGTCCTGGAGTGGCCTAGCCAGTCTCCAGATCTCAACCCCATAGAAAATCTTTGGAGGGAGTTGAAAGTCTGTGTTGCCCAGCGAAGGCCCAAAAACATCACTGCTCTAGAGGAGATCTGCATGGAGGAATGGGCCAAAATACCAGCAGCAGTGTGTGAAAACCTTGTAAAGACTTACAGAAAACGTTTGACCTCTGTCATTGCCAACAAAGGGCATGTAACAAAGTATTGAGATGACCTTTTGTTATTGACAAAATACTTCTTTTCCACCATAATTTGCAAATAAATTCTTTAAAAATCAGACAATGTGATTTTCTAGATTTCTTTTTTTTCATTTTGTCTCTCATAGCTGAGGTATACCTATGATGAAAATTACAGGCCTCTCTCATCTTTTTAAGTGGGAGAACTTGCACAATTGGTGGCTGACTAAATACTTTTTTGCCCCACTGTATATATATATATATATATATATATATATAGAGCACACTATTTGGCCCCAAGCAGCCTGTTGGGGTATTCTGGTGTACATGCCATCTGCACAACCCATCTGCATCATAAGCAGGGGTGTCTGAAAACACAGTGTATACACACTGCATGGGTGGGCTCAGATCCCTATCTTTTCAATGCGCTTCTCCACTTTTTTTTTTCTCCATACCCACAATCACACCTCAAACCTTAATATCTGATCCATTGTTTGGTGTAATTGAATCACAGGATGAGGGCTTTCAACACACATGACACAAGGAGTGGATCAGGCATGACCCCTCATGAGTCTAAGGCCACGCCGTGACTAATGGCGGCCATGTGGTGCTTCTGTCTCTGCGGTAAGGGGGGGGGGCACAGTGTTGAGTCAGTCAGTGCTCTCTGCCTCTGACATCGGAGAAGGCGGACAAAGGATTGATTAAGAGTCTCTTTATTCCTCGTTGACAGGATTTTGGTCAGAAAGAACATGTAAAAAAAATGACCCGTTTCAATCAATGTTGATATGTTACAGTGTTGTCCAAGTACCAAAGTAAACCAACAACATACATGGGAAATGTTGGCAATATTACTGTATGTGTACAACAATTACAAAAACAATAAAATATGCTAAACTTTCATGTTTTGAAGCCTGGCACAAAATATACAAACATGGCAAGGAGTAAAAATGTGCAATAAGGACAGAGATAATAAATGACTCAAAGTGAAGTGGTGGAAACTTCAAGAGAACCAACAGAGTCGGCCACACAGACACAAGTCATTGCAAACAGAGGACATTTTCCTTTGGCTGCCTTTTCAGTCCATCAAAGAGAGGACGTTGTCCATTGGCTGCCACTCCTGTCCATCACAGAGAGGACGTTGTCCATTGGCTGCAACTCCTGTCCATCACAGAGAGGCCATTGTCCATTGGCTGCCAATCCTGTCCATCACAGAGAGGACAATGTCCATTAACTGCCACTCCTGTCCATCACAGAGAGGACGTTGTCCATTGGCTGCCCCTCCTGTCCATCACAGACGGGATGTTGTCCATCGGCTGCCCCTTCTGGCCATCACAGAGAGGATGTTGTTTATTGGCAGCTCCCCCAGTCCATCAGAGAGTCTGGCCAATCTGTTCAACTTCTACAAACCTCTTTGATTCAGACTGTGCTACAGGACGGGACCCTGCTCCGCGTTGGTATACGGACTATAATGAGCGTTTCAAGGCGGGTTCTAGCCAAGAGAAAGGAGATACCATACCAGGATACGCCACCCTCAGAACACAGTGAGGTCGTGGCAGGACTTGGACTTCAGTCGGAACGCCACATTGGCGTTGTTCTTGGCCACCATCTTATCCAGGAAGCGCTTTGCCTTGACGGGCAGGCTCTCTCGCCGCTGGTAGCTGGAGTTGCGGCGGCGCTCGTTGGCTTCTTTGCTGTCCCGCCGCAGACGCAGCTGGCGCACGATCCCGCGGAATGCCTCCCACACGTTGTGCTGCATTGCGGCCGACGTCTCAATGAACTTGCAGTCAAACACGGCGGCGCAGGCCAGGCCCTCTGGGGGAGGAGCAGCGAGTTAGAACTACAACTATGAGCGGCTATTGTCATGAGAGCAGGGAGGGACTCCTGCTCAGTGCGCCTCCAGATAGACAGGACAGTGGGGTCTGAACCCAGAAGCTTCTGGCTAGGAGTCCTAACACAACAAACCACTACTAGGGTATCCTCACCATCATCCTCTTAGCTCAGCCCTTTGCAAGGCAAAACGTAAGCATAAGGAGAGGGAGGAGAGAGGGGAGAGATGAGAGAGGGCAGAGAGGGAGAGAAGATGGAGAGAGGGGAAGAAGGAGCGGGAGGAGAGAGGGGAGAGAAGAGATAGAGATAGAGGAGAGAGAGGAGAGTGGGGGGAGGTAGGAGAGACAGAGTCGAGTCCCAACTCACCGCTGACGGACACCTCGCGGCAGCGCACCAGGTCACATTTGTTCCCCACCAGGATGATGGGCGTGTGGCGGGCGGGCCGGTGGCAGCGCAGGGTAATGCGCAGCTCGGAGGCCCGCAGGAAGGAGGCGCGGTCCGTGATGGAGTACAGCAACAGGTAGGCATCGCCCATCTGCATGCACTGGTCCTCGGCCACGCACCTTCCGTCCTCCTGCACACACACACACACAATGAGGTCAGAGGACTATTACTCATCAATACACAGCATGCTTCTCAAAAGCAAGCAAAGTGTGGGTCCACTTTACCTCGTTATACAATACAATGTCATCATTTATTTCAGGATGAGACATTTTCACCCAAAAATATTTTTGCTTTAACGTTCATTTAATTTCCGGTAGCCAAAATAATTTCCTATGGCAGTCCATTTGTCAATTCGGCCTCACCTCCGTAGTCCAGGTGTCCAGTAGAGTTATGGTCGCTTCCTCTCCGTCCACTTCGATAGTTCGTTCACACACTTCATCTGAAAGACAACGAGATAATTCGTTAAAACCATCTGTAAAATTCTAGAGCACCCTTAACCCAGTGCAAACAATATACAGGCCTACTATTGGCTAAATAATGGTATTGTACTAAATGGAATATAAACACTAGGCCTATTGTGAATCCATATAGGCTCTCACCTCCATAAATCTGGCAGTCATCACTCTCCATGCTGTCCGCCGCACCGGCGAAAATGCTGGCGAAAGCCGTTTTACCGACGTCGCTGCCCCCCAACAGAAGCACACGGAGAGGCTTCCCGGATCCTAGCGTCTCGCTGGTTGAATCGGTGGAGATGACCGAGTCAGAGGAAGACCAGCTTTCCTGACTCCCGTGGGACTCCCCGGTGTAGCTGATGCAGGACTTGGAGCGGCCGACGCGGCACACCAGGCGGTCCGGGACGATGTTCCCCGGGTCGCAGATGCTCCACCGGTGGAGCTCGTGCTGCAGCCGGAGGCTGTGCCGACGCATACTCGAGAACATGTTGGATCGATTTCTTTCAATTTCTGTCCTCAACACCCTAAAAGAAATACAATGCCCGGTGCCGATTTAGCTTCAATAAGATCAACCTTTGCGCAAAAAAAGTATTGTTTCTCCTGGTGAAATAGAACGATATTATGAAAAATTGTGTATTGTAACTGTTAGATTAGGTTTCTATCAATTACAAATCATTAAAGTTGGTTTTAAGACAGGACAAATCTGCACAAGCTGTGCGAAGTAATGAAGTTGACAAAATACGCCGTGGATGTCCTGTTACCTGTCCAGTCCTTTCAGGTTCTAATGTGTCCATTCTGGTGGGATTTATAAATAAAGGGCTGGGGGGGAGGGGAGGAAGAGCGAAAGAGAGCGAGAGTTTGGAGAGAGACAGGGGGATTTCCTTGACGTCATCCATCTGCTGTCATGCGTTGTAGAGGCGACCCTTACTTGGCTTCAGCGCGTGCATCATGTAGCGAGCAAAGCTGAGTGCAGCCTGTTCTCAGCCCCCCCCCCCCCCCCCCCCCCCCCCCCCCCCCCCCCCCCCCATTCACATGCATAGCACATGCACACGTTGTTCAATATTTTAATACAGTAACATGACATCATGAATGATTCATTTAAAGAAAGTGCTGCTGTCTCAACTGGCCTACGAAGCAACTACCACAGCGTAGTTTAAACCCTGATCCCATGTTGGTTAATGTTGATCTCCATCTGAGATGTTAGTGTGCAGCTGGGAATGAAGCCCAGGAAGTGGAGGTTACTGGGATGAAGCATCTGCCCTCTAGCTAATGATTGAATGTTTTTTTTCTCTACTCCAGGCCCGATGTTCCCACTGAACAGATGACCTGCTATGTAGGAGTCCAAACACACGTTTAACTTGTGGGGATCTGTGGAAGTTCAACATGGCTTATATGAATAGATACATGGTGCAGTCATAATATCGAACCATAGGGCAGCCTAGCAGGGAATGTTTAGGAATGTCATTAATGTTGCTTCTTTCCTATCAAGTATCAACACATCAATGTGTTGACAACAGCTTCTACAATGACCTTCTTCAGATTGCGCCAATGCATTGCACTCAATCTCTCAACGATATTCTCTTTCTGCATGCACCTATGGATTTTTGCAGGAGAGAGAGATGACCAACAGACAACGACAGACAACGACGACAGACAGAGAGACAGACAGACAGACAAAAAGAGACACAGACAGGCAACGAAGAGAGACATAGACCGATGGAAAAGCCAGACTGAGACTTCAGTGCAGAGAGCTTTTAAAGTGGATGTCAATACTACTGCATATTCGGATGGTTTGTAGGTCTGACCCTGGAAGTGTGATCTGAACCGATGATTGGACAACAGTTAATCCCCCGCTGCTGGAGCGAGACCCAAACTAACGGGGCCACAGAGGGATAGTCTGACAGAGCCGCGGTGAAAGCCAACAACAGCTGCCCAAAACAATAGGAACACACTGCGTCCGACTGAGACAGAAATCCATATTCAGAAATTAAAAACACTACAGCCACAAACTATTTCGTACTTCAGTAACCATGTAGGTGTTGAGGGGGTCCTAAATCACCTGAGGTCTCACAGAATGCTGCTAGGGTCCACATGAGGGTCCGCTGGCTGCTTCTAATGTTCCAGAACATAGTTTGATGTGTTTGTCTGCTGCATCGAATCTAAAAGCACCTTAAGATGTTGGGAGGTTGGGGTGCAGCTAGGCAGGTCACCCTAGTGCATTCCCCATGCTGGTGACACGCGTTGTAGCGAGCCAGGTTAGATTCCCCTTGTGCTTCGCTGCATGCCATCCCCCCTCTCATTCAACCCACTGCCCGGCCGTCAAGGCACGAAAAGCCAAACATATGTGTAGATAGGAACAAAAATTATATTAGATGTTCAAATCAATAAAGTCCCAACTACTGCGTGTTTCAAATTGATCGTCACAAAATAGGTTGACTAGTAGAGGCTGTTGTGGCACTGCTGTTGATTTTTATTTATGCTCTTAATGGCTAAGTGAGAGTGACACTACATTCCATGCCCCAGTCTCCTTCATTATCAATGGTTGGTTGGAGATGAGACCACAGCAGAGGTGTTGAAAAACATTCAATACAAATTTGAAAAAATCGTATGGATTTTCTCAGGGGGAAATATGACAGTTTGGTCCTTTTAGATAAAGATAGTTGTAAAAACTTGTTTTTTTTAATTGTTTAAAATCAAAAAGGTCACAAGACGTCAGGCTGGAGTGATTAAAGTGTGAACCCCATCACAGATGTTTCCCTACATTAGGGCTGTGACATCTGTGTAAAACAGTTCAACTGCTAAATTCCATAACAGTGTTTAAGCGACCTCATCCCTGACCCAGAACAGGAAAGGATCACACAAACTAATGTAAACTGTCATCTTCTCTTCTTTTTATAACCATGGAAATGCTTCCAGGAAACCCGAACATTAGTCAAGCTAATTCTGTGAAGATTTGGAAAAACAAGACACTCGAAGAACATTTGTTGTTCTGGTTTTCTCAGAGGGTGGAGACAGTACAGCAGTTAGACACAGTATGGTTTCAGATAGGAACACACAGATCGCAGAGCTGCTAGTCGGCCTCTTAAGTTGGTTACCAATAAAACATGTAGAAACAATAGATAATGTGTTGCTACTGGATCCATCGACTCCCTGGTCAAACCCGGATGAGCAGATTAGACTCCCCAAACTCCAGTGCGAATTATCTGGGCTGTGGCCCCTAGAGATCACACGGATAGGACAGTCAGTCCTGGGACTCCTTTGCATTGCCAACTTAATCTATCAATCCACAATGACCGTTGAAAGAGTCACAGGCATTATATGAACACATGCAGTAATGTGCATCACATGCAAGGCTATGTAATGCACAAACTAAACAACGTGAGGCTTAAAAGGGACTGTTCCCTTCATTCACTCCATCTTTATTCCAGCGGGACAAGGGACTCAGAAATTAAACCTCCAATCTGTGATTCCGCCTTTTCCATTAGAGCCACAGACAGCTCTAACGGTCCATAGATAGAAACTCATTAATCCACTCAGTCCGTGAACTATGCTAAGTCCTTGATCTGTAAACCCCAACGCTGAGCTTTTAAAGAGGGATGCTTTAGCCACAAACTGATTCTGCTATGGGCTGTACAGCAGAGGCAGCGCAGTCTATGATACACAACTATGAGTTAAATCAATATGCCGCTTGGCCCTGTGGCGGTCCGTCCGACACGTGCAGAAACACATTGAAAAGGCATGCATAGGGCAGGGGAAAATGACTGGCGGTTGCCTGGTTACACAGACAGCTTTACTAGCTGCACTCTTGGAAAAACTGGGTCACTGTAGATACATTTTAGCTTGTGATACTGGGTTAATGACAATTTAACAACCCCTCCCTCCCTCGGACAGTAAGGGCTGTGGGTTGAGCTCTCCAGCCAAAGCCACAATGGTTGAACATGAATGACCGAATGCATAACAGCCGTCCCCTGTGTGAATACAATTCCAGACGGAAACCCTTTTGTAGTTCAGAGACATGCTGTCCCAAGGGGAACCAGCAGGTGTTTAAGTAACCATGGTGCCACACACACACACACACACCAAACAAAGGGTAACCCCTCACACAAAGTGTGTTTCACACATAAAGAGGCATCTACTGAAGCCAATACACTCCAGCACTGACCAGCACATGTACACACTCTCAGGTAGTGCCACACACACATCTTAGGTGTAAGCTTTGTGCTGTGGTGCACAAAGCTAATCATCCTTTACCCTTATGAAAAAGAATAAAGCATTCACAAAGAAATGCTGATGAAATGACTCTAATACCCTGCGACTGTAAACTGACTCATTGCATGGTTCTCACGTGAACATCCTGCCCAGGCGCTTCCGTTCGGTCCATTCTTGGAGTAAAACCCACAGCTGTTGGTGACAAGGTAAATATTACACAAGATGAAGACAAAGCGGACTCCAACACTTGTTCTTATCTTCAGGGAATTACATTGTACACAAACGCTTGGGTTGAAATGTAAACATTGACTTCATTGCTAACATGAACTCTATCTCTATCTCTCTCTCTTTCTTTCTCACAAGCAAGTTAACAGACCAAGATTCTCTCTGTTCAAAGTTTGAATAATAAAACAAAATAGTCCCAGTTGCGAAATGTACAAAGGGGAAATGTTTTATTAGAGTTATAACAGTGTAATAATTTAAGTCAGGCGCAATACGTTTTCTACTGTGTAAAGATCAAACTGTTATTTTTCTTTAAAATCATCAGTGGTCTTCAAGTAAACCTCACCAATATTTGAATGTGTCTGTGGTTACATGTGTAGCCGTCCTTGTGTTGAGTCTCCATGCATCAAGACAAGGTCTCTGCTAGAACCCTTCTGCAGTCTGAGACCTGTCCCCAGAGCCCACGTCTTCACTGAGCTGCGTGGGACATGGTGGATTGGAAGGCGAAGGTGATGTGGTTCCGCGCGTGGTCCAGGTAGGGGTCTGAGAAGGTGGTGGTCTCCCCGGAGAAATGCCTCCACTGCATCAGCTCTGACATGCTGAGATGCTTCTGTGACACGCCTCCTTCTCCTACTCTGTCTCCAAGACGACCCAGCTGGCAGGGCCTATCAGACAGCTGCTCCATTTCTTCTTCCATGGCTATCCAAAATAAAACCATAATATTTCAGCCTGTGTGTGTGTGTGTGTGTGTGTGTGTGTGTGTGTGTGTGTGTGTGTGTGTGTGTGTGTGCGTGTGCGTGTGTGTGTGTACCCTGAATTGTTCCATCCATGCTACAGTTACAGTTGAGGAGGTCGTGCGTCAAAGAGTGGGTGTCTGTGAGGCTGAAAAGATCTCTCAGCTCACTGGTTGAGAAGCTGGTGTGCTCTGCCCCTTTGCCCAGGTCCACCACGGTGCCAGAGAGCCCCTGTTTGGACACCTGTCTCTGGAAGATACGTTCCTCAATCGTACCTGCGTGAAGCAGTGGTTAAAAGCACATTCAATACAGTGAACGTACCCAGTGTGTTGGTGTTTTGTACGCGGTCATGAGGGATTCAGGGGATCGATCTAGATTGTAAATGGTCAAAAGATTAGAACCAGATCTCATTATAGTAGATAAGATCAGGATGGACGATTCAGTTCAGGTCTACATAATCTACATCACCAACGATGGTTATAATGATGGTATCAATTAGATCAATAGATTAATTCTTACGACAGTTAATCTGCAGTTGGATGTTGCGTAACACCACCAGAAACAGTGATTTCTGATTGAGCCGGGGAGATGATCAATGCGGTATCCCCTCTCTTGCTCATCATGCACAGTGGAGCGTTGTTGCCCCATATTTGTTTGTTGTGTGTGCCCGAGTGAACCGGTGCTCTCACCAGCAGTGAGGAGTCGGTAGATGTGTACGGTCTTCTTCTGTCCGTCCCTCCAGACACGAGCCATGGCCTGAACACACCGGGTAATATCGTCAGCAATGTCCGAGTGTGCACACACTGCCACCTGATGGATTACTTTGATCGATATGAGGGGTCCCAAGGAAAAGCACTTCTAGAACAACATTAATGTAAGGAATGTCATTCATGTTATGTCTACATTATATTGTTGTTTACTTTTGTTCGGTGAATTAATGAAAACATAATAATTAGAACCACAGAGCTAAAGACCCGCTGCCCTTTCCTTTAGCTAGAGCTCGGTACTTGGGGTCTACATTCCTAGGCGTCGGTCTTCATGCCTGCACCTCACCTGGATGTCATTCGCAGGGTTCCAGTCAATATCATACAGAACCAGGTGGGACGCGCCCACTAGATTAAGCCCCACCCCTCCGGCCTTAGAACTCAGCAGAAACAGGAAGTGGTTGGAGTAGGGGCTGTTGAAGTTGTTCACCAGCCGCTGCCTCTGGTTGGTGGGTGTTTGTCCGTCTAATCTGCAGAAGGTGTAGCCCAGGTGCACACACAGGTCCTGGAGAAGGTCCAACGTCTGAGTGTAGTTGGACACCACCACGACCCTGCACGGACACACACCCTTAATGGCACACTGTTCTTTTAATTATTCAGTGGAAGCAGATGAGATGACACATGCTCAGATGATCACACCCACCCACCCACCCACCCACACACCCACAAGGACACCCCCACACCTGTCTGACGGGCTGAGGTGTCTGATGGCAGTCAGCAAGTCTGCCAGGACTAGGAGCTTCCCAGAGTCGGCGGTACTGAGACCACCTGAGGAGTAGTCCTCTGGGAACAGAGCAGCCAGGCCCTCGTACAAAGTGTTCTCCACGGAACCACTGTCCGCTTTCGCCTAGATAAACACAGACACATAATGTACCGTCAACCTCTGCTCAACACTGTAGTCAACAGAACAGGGGAATATTATCTGGCATTTAGTTTAGTCATTTGGCCAGCTCTTTTATCCAAACTGACTCCCAGTGAATTCAGATGCATGTTTTTAAGGAGCAGTTTTGGGGTAGACATATCTTTCAAGAGGATAATATAGTGGTAAGGGACTGAAACACACTTAATCTAGAACCTTTAAAAAACTGCAGTACAGCGGTCCTCATCCATACGAGGACCCCAAAGCAGTTTTCTGTCTGGTGCCAAACACAGTCATGTAACCTCCTTGCAGTCATTGCCTGATGGGTGGGTTCTGTGATTGGCTCCCTGCTCTGACCTTGACGGTGGCGTGCAGCAGGCCAGGGTGGTTACAGAGCTTCTTCAGGGCGGTGATGCAGGCAAGGTGTGTGTGGGTCTGACCGGAGCCCTGCAGGCAGGCCCTGAACACGCGGTGACAGAGGAGCTGCTGGTACAGCTCCGTCTGCAGTGCGGTGGCGCTGCAGAACAGTGTCCAGTCGTGGCGCGGCGGCAGGTAGCGGTTGATGATCTCCTGGGTGCGCCGCAGGACGAACATGCCGGTGAGGCGGGACAGCTCCGTGGCTCGCTCTTCTCCTAGAACCCTCTCCTCCTTTGAGGACAGAGGGTGGTAGTTAACCAGGTTAATGAACATGAACAGATAACATGTGCAGAGGAGATAAGAGATAAGAGCCACATCCCTTTAGCCCTATAGCCACCGGCCTCACGTTATGTAACACCTTTGTGTCGCCCATCCATCTGTCACCAATGTTGTGATTAGTAGTGTGTTGTAGTGTTGTCTGTGGTTGGTAGTGAAGTGCTGCATCTCAATGAGCCTAAGCGGGGAACATAAAGGTATGACGTTCAGTACCTCTGTGCAGGAGGGCTGTCGCGAGCGCAGGATGGGCTCCTCGAACACCTTCCTGTAAGCGGCGCAGGAGCCCAGGATCCCTGGGTTGACCAACTCTATGATGGCGTAGAACTCCTGCAGGTCATTCTGGACGGGAGTACCTGGACAACAACAATATAGACTGCATGAGTAAGGTGTTTGTGGGGTCTATGAACAGCGATAAGAACTACGAAGACTACAGAATGTACTCTCTGATGCTTACTTATTGGGTCAGGGTTGGTTCAGTGTGCCATGGTTTTTCTTGGTATAAGCTTGTAAAAATTTGAATCATAAGTCGTGGTTTAAACAGAAGGAGAAAGTATCATGTGGGAAGCTAGAATGTTGGTGGTCTGCTTGTTTTCTGCCATTTCGGCCAGCACTGGTACGGGACTGGGAGTGAGTCTGGGTGAGTGAGGAAGGTCCAGAAGGAAGGACCCACCTGTCAGGATGACCCTGCGTCTGCAGCTGAGCCCGCTGATGGCCGAGGACGTCTTGATGCTGCTGTTCTTCAGCCGGTGGCCCTCGTCACACACGATGAGGCCGAACTCCAGCTTCTGGATCTGGAACCAGTGCCAACAGGAGTCACATGTGTAAGCCATGTCAACCCCAGACCCAATACTGCTGGACATGTACTAAAGATAACTCTGAGGTTTCCTACCTGCTCTAGAGAGCGCAGCAGCATCTCATAGCTGATCACAAGGACACTGTGGAGAGGACAGGCCACAAACTGCTCTATCCTGTGGTCCTAAACACACACACACACACACTTTAGAAAATTCTCATTATTTTAGTCATACAAGGGGCCGGAGACAGCATGGGATCTTACTGATCCAATATTATGAATGACCTTCAATCAACGCTTTAGAGAAATGTCCTACAGCCCATCCCTCCCTGGTGGGACATGAACCCTCTCTACTCCCCTGGTGGGACATGAACCCTCTCTGTTCCCCTGGTGGGACATGAACCTTCTCTACTCCCCTGGTGGGACATGAACCCTCTCTGTTCCCCTGGTGGGTCATGAACCCTCTCTGTTCCCCTGGTGGGACATGAACCCTCTCTGTTCCCCTGGTGGGACATGAACCCTCTCTACTCCCTTGGTGGGACATGAACCCTCTCTGTTCCCCTGGTGGGACATGAACCTTCTCTACTCCCCTGGTGGGACATGAACCCTCTCTACTCCCCTGGTGGGACATGAACCCTCTCTGTTCCCCTGGTGGGACATGAACCTTCTCTACTCCCCTGGTGGGACATGAACCCTCTCTGTTCCCCTGGTGGGACATGAACCCTCTCTACTCCCCTGGTGGGACATGAAAACCCTCTCTGTTCCCCTGGTGGGACATGAACCCTCTCTGTTCCCCTGGTGGGACATGAACCCTCTCTGTTCCCCTGGTGGGACATGAACCCTCTCTGTTCCCCTGGTGGGTTATGAACCCTCTCTGTTCCCCTGGTGGGACATGAACCCTCTCGGCTCCCTTCACCTGGTCCACGGCGTAGACGCTGATCCTCTCTCGGCCCAGCCACTTGTTGAACTCAGCCCCCCAGTTCTGCACCAGGCTGCCGGGGGCCACCACCAGAACACGCTTGGCCATGGGCTTCCCCCCGTACGGCCCCTGTCTGAGCAGCGTCCAGGCCAGCGCCACGCTCTGCAGGGTCTTCCCCAGGCCCATCTCATCTGCCAGGATGGCCCCGTGGCTGGACGGCGCCCTGGGGCAGAACAGAGGGAAGCAGAGGGAGGCAGATGGACATACTGCCTCACTGAGGAGAGTGGCCTCATCTGGATCAACCTGACTCAACAACTTCAGGGCCTTCTTTCAGCTAATGTTCAGAATACTGGTTCTTCATAACTGCTGCATCTTAATCAGGATCCATTACCTCATGCCCATCACACACTCGTAGAGGAAGAGCAGGCCTTCCCTTTGGTGTGGTCGAAGGTAATTGACCAGGTGAGGGTCCACCACCACGTCCACCACAGGTAGCCCTGCCTTGTTAGAGGCCCACTGGTGATTGGTGGAGGGACGCGGCATAACCAAGGCACCTTAAGACAGAGAGACAAAGCACAAGGGGGCTTGTGGGGTACAAAAACATATTCATACAAGCACCAGCAGCGGACATCCAACACTGCACACCCAGCCTCTGACGCGTCCTTGATGCTGGTTGCATCAACGGAGTTCAAATAAAGTCCCTTCATATCCAAAACACAGCATAAGGCTTGCAACCTTTTGTTCCAGAAGGGTATGTGTTGCATCTAGAACCCATCAAATTGTGCCAAACGCATCTGAAACACAAGCAGTGAACTTGACCTAGGCAGAAAGCTCTAGCTGTGCGGTACAAACAAGTATTGGGCTGCATTAAAAAAAATGCATCGTCCACTTTCTTTGCAATATATGAGGCGTTATATAGTTAGGGAAGAGAGTTCCTTGCTCAAGGTCCGAAACCCCTTTTCCAAAAGGCCTTCAATCCAGCAACCCTGTTATTGCATGCCCGACATTCCTGCGAGCCCTCATGGTCAGGGTGGCGGTGGCGTGAGGCCCGCGGTGCCGTGCAGGTCGCTACCTGCAGCGAGGGGGTCATGGCGGGGCCTGCCCGGCTGCTCTTCCTCCACTCTGGGGCCGGCGTTCTCCGCTCTGCCCAGCATGGGGCTGCAGAACGGTTTAGAAGCAGAGTTGCGAGGGGGAGGCGGGCCGGACTTGGGACCCTCCACTTCCTTTTCCACGTGGGCTTCTTGGAAGCAGCGGCCCCTGGCAAAGTCTTCAGCAGAGATCACCCCCATCACCTCCACCTCCTTCCCCCCGACCATCAGGGTCTCCCCCTCACACAGAGTGGCAAGCTCAGACACCTTGTAGCCACTTCCTGTACGAACACACAACAAAACTAAGTACTTCTGACCGGATCAGCACATTCATTACATCTGATTACATATAAGGACACAGCATTACACATTACCACATGGTTAACAAGGTATTAAGTATTACCAAGGAAAACACTTTTTTCATTGCATCTTTCAGACTGATTGCAATGTTAAAAAGGTTTTATTTTCAACAACTCCATAGTTGCATGAAGGCAATAAAAGTGAAAGAGTGTCACCTTTTCCGATGTCTTTGCCCTCCATGTCTTTGAGTGTGGCGGTGCGTCCTCTGGTCACAAGCACAGCATCCCCCTCCCAGCGCTTGTGCTTCTTCTTGCTGGCTTTACACCACATCACACTGAAGAACCTGACCCCGGACGTGCTGGGGGGGCTGGATAGAACCCCCCCTGAAGACCCTGCCTTCCCCAGTGGAGCCTGGGGAGAGGAGCCTTGATGCAGCTGAGGAGAACCGCCTAGCCCTGGGAACGAAGTGAGAAATCTAGTGGATGAAGACGTTAACCAATAGAGAACTCGACAGTTCAAAATCATATAAACCCACCAGTGGAGGGCGCTACACTACAGTTTAACTGCCAATTGCGCCATCGGGTTTATAGTTAATCCACACCAGGTCAACCACAATACACGAGTAAACACACGGAAACCATTTTATACATCGAAATAAATTACCAGTAAAACATGTTTTGTAACACCAGACTGAAGATAGATGTGATTCAGAGCTAATGTGTAAGAACCATAAAACGGTTAATTATTTTTTAATAAGTGCATGAACATTGAAATGGGAAACAGGAACACTCTTGTACCATTATTAGCACAATAACATTTAAACAACATCACACATCAAAGATTCCATTCAATATATAAAGCTTCCATGCAAGGGCGTAGGAACCGGGGGGGACGTGTCCCCTCCAATATTGGAGACAGGCGCATTTGTCCCACCTAAAAATTATACCGGGGGAGAAAAATATTTTATTTTATTTTGAAAGCGCAACACAGCGTCTTGTCACCGCTTCTTATTCTAAAAAACTGGATGATTGAGCGTGCAATTAAAGAATTGATTTGATATTTATCAGTTCATTACTGCCATTCAAAATGTGTTTTCCTTTACATTTACAAATGTATCTTTTTAGTAGAATAAAATATATTTGTGAATTTTTTCAGTGTAGTTAATTTATGACATATTTCTGTTCAAACCATTAACGGATCTGTCAGGTTTCCGATATGTGTCCCCCCCAATGTTAAACTCATTCCTTCGCGCCTGCTTCCATGTGCTCCCTGTTATTTATTTATTTTAGATCTTCACGTCTTGTCAAGGCCTTGAAGTGGATGGGGTCATCCCACCAAAACATAGAAGTATCACAGTGCTAATGTCTTAATGTCCATTCATATTTAAAATAATTAAGGATTGCATTGAAAGGCTTATTTTCCCAATCTTTGCATGCTTCTCAACCCTTGTAGGAACTAGCTTGAGCTCTTCTTTGCAAACTGTTCTCAAATTAAAAAAAAAAAGACCAGTCACTAAACCAACCCAACAGGGTCAAATACACATTCTGAAATGTAGAAAATACCTAATCACACGGTTCATTCCCTTACATTTGAGCATATTAAGGTTTTGCTCTGGCAGGTCATTAGTAATATGGTCGTATCTGTCATAAAGATAACTATGACTAAAATGTTTTGGATGATTGGATTTACTATGATAAAAACTAGGCTGTAGGCAATGCATCGTTGGACTACGACTCTCAAAAGTATTTTGGGCTAAAACAGTTCCCAAGAAAAACTAAGAAAATATTCATCCATTGAGGCTGAGGGAGTCTTCAGTCCTCTCCTCAGACTTAGGGTGCCATTATGTGTGCTATAGAGCAGAGGTTCCTCCACACGTTCATCTCGGGAGCAAAAGACCATTTCAGTGTGTCCTTGGGTCCCGACCACACACTCTGAGCACTCCCGTGTTTTGGGGGTAGAGACCCACCTCAAACCGGACCGCGACCCATTGTGGGTCCCATTCAAGAGTTTAAGGGCATTGCTACCAAAGGCAGGCTGTGTCTCCTCAGGCTTGTGCTATAGAGGCAGAGGCAGCCCGTGTCTCAGTCTGGCCGCCCTCAGCCGCTCCACCTTAATCTTGGCTCTCAGTAGCTCCTCCTCCAGCTCCTGCTTCCTCTTCAGCCCCTCCCTCTTCTCCTCCAGGTACACCGCCACCTTCTGGTGGTTGGCTAGCACCAGCTCGTGCTCCTCCTTGGCAAAGTGGTGAGGCCGGAAGCGCTCGTGCTCCAGGTGGTCGTTGGGGTACAGGACGTTGGGGTACAGGTCATGGTGGGGGTCCACCAGTGGTGACCCGGAGAGGGGGATGTTGACCGAGGAGGTGGACAGTGCGGGGGACAGGGATGGCTCGTAGTCCTGCACGCTGACCAAGGACTCGTCGTCAACGTTGCCTACCTGCTCCTGTTCCCTGACCCCTTCTGGCCCTGTGACGAGGGGTAGGACGGGGAGCTCGGGCGGCGGCTTCACATCCTCCTCGGGCTCCAGCTGGACCAGCTTGTGGGCGAGCGGGAGGGCTGCTGGGTAATCCTGCAGGCCGGGCAGAGAGGAGCTGCTGGCCGGGTGCTCGATGGGAGAGTTGTGCTTGTTGTATATTAACCTGCAGATGGTGAGCAACACGCATACGTCACGTTTCAATAGCAAAATTAAGAAGGGCTACAATTAACAGCTATAGCCAAGTTAAGAGAAGTAAGATTCAAAACAATAATTATCTAATTAATTATTTAAATGTTTTAATCGTAAATATATAAAAAACGTGTCTAGATGTATTTTGTTTCGTGTAGTGTGTAATCTCGATATCAAAGACTATATATTAAATAGGCTGTGAGTATAAGTATAGCAAAAAGAATATGAAAGAAATTCGCGTTTGGTATTTCGATGCGTGCGTTATTTTTTTGCGCGTCTCAAAAACAAGGCATAAAGTTGTCACACGGGGACGTGTACCTGCCCAGCGCTTGGTCTTTATCCTGTACGGGCACGTGGTGAAACAACTGAGGAATCATCTCCATCACCCTCCTGGTTGGCTCCGAAATGCTCCCCCTGTATTCGGGCTGGGCGTGTCTCCTCTGCATCAGCTCCTGCTTGGCCGACTCCTTCAGTCTCTTGTATAGAGTCCGGAGGCCCTGAGCGGTGCGCTGGGGTCTGTCTCCTCCCAGCGCGTTGTACTGGTCGGCCACGGTGTCCCAACACTTGTTCTTGTCTACGATGACGGCATGCTTGTTGGTGTGCTCCTCCAGAATGCGCACATGAGGGCGCACCAGCTTCAACAGGTCGAGCTTCTCGGAGAGGGTGAAGTTGGAGGAGCGCGACTTGCCCACCATGCTAGACAGGAACAAGGAGCTCGATGCCATCTTCACAGCATGGCAGGGCCGACGCGGGGCAAAATAGTGCCTCTGATCAGACACCTTTCAATTGCCCCACTTGTGAACTTTGACTCTTCGCCGCTCCACCCCGAGCTCCCTTTGTCCCTGATCTAAATAATGGCCTCCAGCTGTCCTTGTCTTTGTCCACGGCGATGAAGCTGATACCGGTTTAATTCTTAAACAGAAAAACGTTCGTTTCGTTTCCTGTTTTTGCCAATCAAAGCCAATCCATGCCTTGCATGCATGGGAACCTATACACGCTGCCTTTGGTACTCTCTCTGCTGTGTTGCACAACAAAAACAGACTGCACACAATAAGAATCAGGCTTAACTAGGCCAGCCTCGTTTAGGCCCCCGCCTACCGCGGAGGGCTCTACAATGAATTCCTCCCAGCTTAGGCTGACGTAGTTAAGCCGCTTAAACCCGGCCCGACCTACTTACAGCTCGGTCTCTCTAAACCCCGAACCAAGCACAGCATTCACACCACAGTAACGCAGACTCTTTTTAATAACACGGGTCGTTATACACAGAATAAACATGGACATGTACACTTCAGGCACGGCATTCGCCTTTAGGTGATTGCTATGGGTCAATAGCAATAGCCTTTTTCCTATGGTGACAATAGCAGACGAGCGGGGAAATAGCTCTGACTTAACTCAAAGGGGGAGGAGACATTTGCCTGAATGCCTGCAAGAAGCAGCGCTTTATATATACACAACAAACCTAGCGGTGTCGCGACTGCAGAAGTAAATTATATAATTGTTCACACCAATCCGGTATCTAATTGTGCTTGTAGAAACAATAAAATTGCATATAGAGGAGATGAGTATCGGCACTAGTGGCTGTCGGGAGAGGAGGGAGGGAGACGAGCCGAGCCTGCCCACTGATCCTGAGCACAGTCCTAATCTGCCGACCGCTGCCGCTGCACAACCCCCGCCTCTTAACACAACGCTAGACCGGCTGCTGTCACTCCGCTGCTGGGTTTAACCGAGCGTTGTCTCCACAGATATGGGTGGTTTGGTGGCAATTAAGGAATCGGGAAAACTGTAATTTCTAACAATTATGTCAGTTCTTCTTTTGCTGGAAATGAATAAACCGCATGAGAGAACTTCATCGTTGTGAATTCCCCGAACCTGGAGAGAAGTTCTTTGTCCACGATGGGAGAAAGACGACTACTGGCAGAATAGCTTTAATTTAGGGGACCAAGCGAATCTTCATTTATTTTTTATAAGCTGTTCTCAAACCGTAATGAGCGGGGGGGTCTACATTTAGCTGCATAATCACATCTAGAAGTACACATCTGTCTTTTGTTTTTTACCACTGCGTAAAAAGTAAGTAGCTCGATTCTCACTAAGCCTATACTGCAACGACGTTGCATTTCAATTTATAATAAAATATAATTAATGTGAGCAAGGTACACTAAAGACATCAATCCCTTTACTTGAGGGAGGTTGTTTGATGTAATGCAGACACTAGGCTTCAGGACCTCCATA
Organism: Pollachius pollachius; assembly: GCF_949987615.1. Taxonomy (NCBI): domain Eukaryota; kingdom Metazoa; phylum Chordata; class Actinopteri; order Gadiformes; family Gadidae; genus Pollachius; species Pollachius pollachius. Next base: position 30,575,516 of record NC_136934.1, on the reverse strand, counting down.
CAGAGTAACATTCTGTATCACATGTTTAGCCTTTTCCTCACAAATCTGCAAGCAATATGGCATACAAACTGTCTGTCATATGAATGATTTAGATGTACCATTAGACTTAACAGTGCCTATCAGAGCTTCATAATAATAACAAAAAAATCTCTCACATTATAAACACATTATTTTGATTGCCATCCCCTGCACTGGGATTATGTCATTGGGCCGTGTTTATAGCATCGAAATCCTTTGGTTTGGTAAAAACAACTAATTACCCCCAAAGAAAATAGGTGAATTCATGTATCTAAAATAATGTGACAGAGAGCACACAAGGGTTTTCTATGTCATGTTCCTGAGTTCTTACCTGCTCCGGACTCTACAGGTGTGACCTGAGGACGGCCGTCTGCTTCCATGTCATTCTCTTTACACTCTGCTGCGTGGAGGACCATCGCCAGAGCCCTGGACATGCCCGGAGGAGCAGCCTCCGTAGGACCAGGCCAGGGCAGCTTCATTGGGGCATCAAGAGCAGGCCCACCCAGACCCCTCTGGGCCTGCTGGCACATTAGAGATAATGACTACCTGGACAATCATCACATAGCCATATCATTTCTTGAAGCCTATTTCATTGTGTTGATTAACTAGCAATTAAACTACAGGGACAGTGCATAGGGGAGTCTAATTCACCTCTGTCAATATGGCGTTGGTGTTTGGAGCCCGGTGGTCAGCCTGCCCCTGAGGCTGTGCTGATGACCCGGGGAGAGACCCTCCGGGGGGCTGGAACCTGGGCCGTTTGGCGGCGTTGGCGGAGAGCCGGCTGGGGGCTCCGGAGCGGCGCATTGTCGCAGAACAACCTGATCATACATGTAGGAAGGGAGGTTTACTGTCAAAATGTTACATTGGATTTCTTACAATTCCATGGTCATGAAAAGGCCAGGGTCACCCACGTAGTTAAAAACAAAAAAGTATATTGATAAAGCATGCTTAAACATCTGTCTTTCTAAATGTCACCAAAGATATGGCAGCACAGCTGTAGAAATACCATTGCTGCAGAATGACCACATTCAGGTGAATGTGTAGACGACTGTTAATGGTGAGCATTGGACGTCATCTGTCTGGGTTTTTAACTTTACATTTTCTGTCTGGGAGTTTAACTTCACATTATCTGTCTGGGACTTTAACTTTACATCATGTTGTCACTAGCAGGCTAACACGTTAGCAACACACAGTATGACCTAGTAGGAGTGGTGTCATGTTCGAGTGTGTTATGATGTCCGTCATATTAATAAACTGTTTGACAGCAGATGACAACGGTAGGTATCGTACTCACCACCCTTAAATTCACACTCTTCGCTTGTACTTCATTCGTGAAATGTTGGAACTTTCTGACATTAAAGGTTGTGTATGAAGGAAGCATTGGGAAGGAAGTCTTCATAGTCTCCCGCCGCACGCTCTGGAGCGCCATTGGTCGACAAGAAGAGGTGAGGAGTCGTGTAGTGACGTCACCACATAACTCCAGCGCCATTGGTCGATGAGGAGAGGGGAGGATACGTGTGGTGACGTCATCTCCAGACGCAGAGGGACGCGACCCTTCGTTGATTTCTTGCGTGAGGACATGGAGCGCACTATATTTCGAGGTCTAAAGTTGTCCTAGAATTCACCCCCACAATAACTTCACAAGCGCTGCTTGTTGGTTTAATATTTTTTTTCTCCGGTTCAGATAAAAGGGGTTATCAACGCAAGATAAAACAACTGTGCATGTGTTATTTTATTGTTAGTATGATGTCTATAACTGACCAATTTTTGTTGGACCTATTGTGTGACAGATATAGGTTGCTCTTTGCATGATGTTGTCTGAAAGAAAGTGATATAATGTTGTCGTGGAGAGAAATCCAATCATGGAGGAGGCCATAATCCTTGTTAATCCAACATCCAGAGAGAAAGCAGGGACTGAGTGACTGATGCGGACATTGAAAGAAAAGTTGACGATAATTAAACGATGCCATTCTCCTGAGGTGGCAGAAGCGACCTTCTTCTAATGGTAGGCCAGTTAAATGACACGCAGGCCTACAGCTGTCAGCTGTACAATTGGAAACTTTTGAGTTGTGTGCGTGTATGTGCGCGTGCTTGCTATCCTGCTATGTGTGTCTCCTGCATTTGTGTGTCTCTGTAAGTCTGACTATCTGGTTCTCGCCTGGCAGCTGTCTGGCCGTGTATCGGATCCTTGTTGTCACGGAGACCCGTCCACAGAGACGGCCCACCGGAGGAGGAGAGGGCTTCACGGAGACCCTCACCTGGATGAGACACCGGGGGAAGGGCGAGAGGAGGAGGACGAAGGGAAACCAAACCACTGACAAAGGGGAATATTAACAACTCGGAAGTTCATTTTGGATTAATTCACACTCAACAAGCAAGGTAAGAATATATATTGGACATATTGAAAAAGTGAGGAAATAGGAGGTTTTACATGACATATGCTCTACCGTTGTCGTGTATGCAGGGGCGGTTCTGGGGGGGGGGGGGGGGGGGGGGTCGATTGCTTGCGATGGTGTGGCACTGACGCACAAGGTGGAACTTGAGATTTATAATATATCATACTGACTTTATTGCTGTTGGTGATGTATGATACTGAGTGGTTTGATGTCAGTGAAGGAAACCCAAAATGTTGTAATATTGACAATTTCTTTATCCAATGAAACATTTAAAATTAATAATTTGACAATTGCTGTAACTGAAGGAAACACTTAATACTATGCTACTGAAATAAATGCTGTAACGGGAAAAAGCCAATTATTGTATATTGTGTTTTTGAATGTCGTTACTTAGTACTGAACTAAATATTTTGCGTACAGGGTTCAATGTGCCCCTCCAACAAAACAACTGGCCCCAGTCTGGCCCCCCCATGAAAATTGGTCTATTTATTTTCACAGATTTGGACCAGCCGGCTATTAAAATTGCAGCATTATTGCATGTTTGTATTATAAAGAAGAAAAAATATAAAGTTTTAATTTCTATATTTTGATGCATCATCAGTCACAAGGAAATGTTTGGCATTAGTGTGTTCAATAAAAATGTAGTAACCATTTATTTAAATTATGAAATTTATATTTCTAATACATGTTTCATCAAGGCCTTGCAGATACACACACACACACACATACACACACACAGACACACACAGACACACACATACACACACACACACACACACACACACACTTGTCGTAGTATATTAACTGTCATACCCCTGTCTTCCATGTTACTGTTTGAATGCCAGGATGGGCTTTGATCTCGAGAGGTTCGTGGGCTATGTCAACGACGGCCTGCTGTGCTGTGTGTGTCGGGACGTGTTGGAGCGCCCCCTGCAGGCCCCCTGTGAGCACGCCTACTGCAGCGCCTGCATCAGCAGCTGGCTGCTCCACCACCACTCCTGCCCGGAGGACCGCACGCCGCTGGACGTGGGTAGCCTCAAACCGCTCTACAGGTGACTTCAGAAGACTTCTAGAACCTTCTCTGTTACTGGGTGGTCTCCTCAATCTAGCTCTGTCACTGTGTGGTCACCTCTATCTATCTCTGTTACTGTGTGGTCTCCTCTATCTATCTCTGTTACTGCGTGGTCTCCTCAATCTAGCTCTGTCACTGTGTGGTCACCTCTATCTATCTCTGTTACTGTGTGGTCTCCTCTATCTATCTCTGTTACTGTGTGGTCTCCTCAATCTAGCTCTGTCACTGTGTGGTCACCTCTATCTATCTCTGTTAATGGGTGGTCTCCTCTATCTATCTCTGTCACTGTGTTGTCTCCTCTGTCTATCTCTGTTACTGTGTGATCTCCTCTATCTATCTCTATTACTGTGTGGTCTCCTCTATCTCTCTCTGTCACTGTGTGGTCTCCTCTATCTATCTCTGTTACTGTGAGGTCTCCTCCATCTATCTGTCACTGTGTTGTCTCCTCTATCTATCTCTGTTACTGTGTGGTCTCCTCTATCTATCTCTGTCACTGTGTTGTCTCCATTGAACTCTGTCCATCTCAAAGAAGAAATCGTTCAAAGTTACAAAGATTGCCCTATCTTATCTGTTCTGTCTTTTACTCTTTCTTCATTTCTTCATTTCTTTCTTTCTTTCTTTCTTTCTTTCTTTCTTTCTTTCTTTCTTTCTTTCTTTCTTTCTTCTTCCTGGCTTTCTTTTGTTATGTTTATATGGTGTAAGAAAGCCATTTATATCTGTTTGCATGTTGAATATTACCTCTAACATTCTCTGTGTATTGTGCATATTACACATTATTTTCTATGTATATGGTGAATATTAATGCATACTTTCTGTGTGTATGGTGAATATTAATCAATACTTTCTGTGTGTGTTTGTGAATATTAACCATCACTCTCTGTGTGTATGGTGAATATCAGATGTTTGTTAATGTGTGTATGGTGAACGTCACCTTTTTTTTAATGTGTGTATGGTGAATATCCGCTGTTTGTTAACTTGTGTATGGTGAACGTCACCTTTTTGTTAATGTGTGTATGGTGAAAATCAGCTGTTTTTTAATGTGTGTATATTGAACATCAGCTGTTTGTTAATGTGTGTATGGTGAACATCAGCCTTTTGTTAATGTGTGTATGGTGAAAATCAGCTGTTTTTTAATGTGTGTATGGTGAACATCAGCTGTTTGTTAATGTGTGTGTGGTGAACATCAGCTGTTTGTTAATGTGTGTGTGGTGAACATCAGCTGTTTGTTAAATGTGTGTATGGTGAACATCAGCTGTTTGTTAACATGTTTATGGTGAACATCAGGTACATGAGGAACGACCTGGGCCGACTACAGATCCGGTGTGTGAATGCAGGCCAGGGCTGTGAGACGGTGTGCCCCCTGGAGACCCTGCACACACACGAGGATGAGTGTGAGTTCGCCTACATGGTGTGTCGGAACACAGGTAGGGGCCTCCGCTCTCACCTGTCGTAGCTCTCCACTCACAGCTCACCTGGAGGCCATTGAAAGGAGGAAACATGGTTCAATACCACTCATTGAAATGAATGTCTCTTACACTGTCTGACAAATGCATCTAATGTATGTGTATTGGGTGTGAAAAGAGCATATGCTCAAGTTCATGAATACATTTAATCATTGGTTTGAATTCTAGCATTTTCTGTATTATCTAATTTCTTAACGTTGTATTGTGTGAACAATCAAAAAGTGTATCAAACTCAAACTGTTTATTATCTGTAGATGTGTGTATATTTAAAGGTCTTCTAGTTTACACAGTGTTGTCAGGATTTGAAACAACAATGATTGGGTTAGGACATCCGTCAGTCGCTGGTGCTGCTGATCTGTTGTCATGGCTGCATTACCCACATGCTTAGAACGGTTTCACTACAACCAACCCACTGACCTAGTTCTGGATCCTCTTACCATTGTTAATTTACCCTGGCTAAATTGATATGTGGATATGTGGGCGATATTTGTTTACACATAACATGTGACACCTATACTTGACAGGTGGAGAGTACATATGTTATTATTGTGGTACGTATAGCTGAGGAGTAAGAGCATGCAGTGTTCGGTTTGTTTTGCTGTGTTTTCAGTTTGATCGGTAAGGTTTGGTAATGTCTTTCCCAATAACATTTCTTAATGATTTAATTTGCCTTACTGATGTTAGTACTAGTTATGATTGATGAAGAATAAAAGGCTGAGGCTGTTTGATCATTATGTTGTTCAATGCAGTGCTGTTTTGTGCTTTCTTTATATTTTGTGTGTGTATGTAACACATATGCATAACCTAACTTCCCTAATGAATCCATCGCCTCAGTGGATTTACTCTTATATGTGTGGTGATTATGTGTTTAAATTCTGATGCAGTTGTGATTGGAGATGCGCTATCACCCGTTCTTCCCAGGGTGTCCGGTGCAGGTGGAGAGGCGTGGTTTGGAGGCTCACCTGTCAGAGTGCATGTTCCGCAGCAGGGAGTGTCCCAATGGCTGTGGCCACACCCTTCTGTCCGTTGACCAATCACAGCACAACTGCGTGGCAGAGCTCCGCACCGAGGTGGAGATGCTCAGGTGTGTATTTTATGAGGAATAGCTTTAGTTAATTTGCTTCTATAACACAGATGTGAGGATATTGCTTGTGGAGATAACTCCCCCTAAAATGTTTTGTGGAGGGCGGAGATGTTGTGCAAGGTGGACGAGGTGAGGCGAGAGATGGAGTCTCGCCTGGACTCCCAGAGGAGACACATGGTGCAGAAGGAGTCCCAGTTGAAGAACGACGTGGAGGAGCTCAAGGTGACAGCATGGTCCTTGATGTATTCATAGAGAAAGCTAGAGGGATTCATGGGCTGTAGGTCTATTTAGTTAATCCAATAGATAACCTCCAACAGAAGGCCATGTTACAGAAAAAAAACACATGTAAAACGTTGAAAATATAACTTTTTAAATATAATCTTAACCATTTGAGAAATGTGGTTTGCTCTCTTAGAAACCCTAACCCTTAGTTAAAGCTCTAGTAGCAGTATTCAGGGGGAGGTGGAGATGTCTTAACAGCGTTGTTAGAGAGCTGGGACAATGCAGTAGAGTAGTAATGCCACTAACAATCTCCTCATTATGTTCTCAATGCAGGGCCAGTTAGCGCGGGTGATGTGTGACGTGCGCGCCCTGCTGGGGTCAGAGCGTCTCAGGAGACGAGAGTTGGCAGAAGCAGAGCTGGAAAAAAGAGAGCTCTTAGAGCTCCTCAGAGACCTCCAGCCAACCAGGAGCCAGATCCCGGCTGAACAGCCAACCAGGAGCCAGATCCCGGCTGAACAGCCAACCACCATCCAGCATCAGGAAGACCCTCAGCCAATCTGGTGGGAGCTCCACAGGGAAGAGCCAATGAGACACCAGCAGTTGGAGGGATTCTCACAAGGCGCCAGTCAGTCAGCGTCTTTTGGCCAGTGTAGAGGTGCCTTGAGCACACCCCATTCTCCCCTGATGGGAGAGGAAGCCGCCGAGACCAGCCCCCGCAGTGTCACCCTGGACTGCATCAAGAAGAAGAACCGCGAAGTGACCATCATCTAAGTGCGCTCGGAGGGACTAGAGCCCTACAGTAACAGCAATAAAGTGATGACAGTTAGAGTCTGGGAAGTTTGTTTTGGGTGTTTTAGAATTGGTTCAGCATTAAACTCAATACGGACTCCTTTCATGCCAAAGCTGAGTAAAAGAGTGAAAGGACGTGTTGCTGTTGTGATAAGACATATGTCCTGGTGATGATACCTGATACCAGAATTTTCTATCAACCTAACTGAACCTGTATTTTTTATATTTAATAACATCCCATCCCAATAAAGCTTGTAACTCATAAATTGTGTTTTGTGACAAACAATTACTAACAATATTTGCATGTATTTTTTTGTGTTGCTCGCGCACCAATACACTAAAAGGTCCACACAAAACTTGAAGTAAATTCAGTAACAACCTTTATTCCTCACACATCAACACAAAAAATAAGTTCACTTAATAGTCACTGTATCATAATCCACCAAAGCCTGGTCTCCAGGCGGCCGGTGGGTAGGGTGCTTGGTTTGGTCCGTTAAAAGCCTCCACAGGCGGGCATTGTCTGGCTGGGTTCACCTGGTGAAGGAGCGCACGTGGCGTCCCCGGCCACCACCACCACCTCCCCCGCCGCCGCTAAACTTACTCCCTTGAGATCCTCTTCCTCCTGCGCCTCCACCTCCTCCCTGCCCACCTCCCCCCCCCCCACCTTGTCCTCCTCCTTGTCCTCCTCCACCACCACCACCTCCTCCTCCTTGTCCTCCTCCCCCACCACCTCCTCCCCCTTGTCCTCCACCTCCTCCAGCACTGAGCCAAGAGAGGCCAGTACCCCCGCGGCCTCGTGGAGCTCTGTCTCTAGGAGCCAGGCGGTACGCGCCTAGTGGAAAGAAACACGCACAGTTCTTAACACACATTCAGATCAGCATTGATGGCAGATGACGTCATGTGGTTTCTGTGAGTATGTGTGCCTGGGGTTGGGCTGTATGCCTGTGCATGGGGTGTGTCATCCATGTGTTTGGGAGTGTGTATGAGCGTGTGCTTGGGTGTGTGTCTGTGTTTGTCTGTGTGTGTTTTGGGGGTGTGCATGTGTGTGTCTGTGTTTGGGGGTGTGCATTTGTATGTGTGTGTGTGTGTGTGTGTGTGTGTGTGTGTGTGTGTGTGTGTGTGTGTGTGTGTGTGTGTGTGTGTGTGTGTGTGTGTGTGTGTGTGTGTGTGTGTGTGTGTGTGTGTGTGTGTTTGGGGGGGTACACACTACCTGCAGGGGGCTGTCGGGACGGGAGTGGGCCGCGGGTAAAGTTACTCTGTCCTCCGCGTGGTTCGCTGTAGGTTCCTCTGTGAGTGACAGCCTGCAGCTGGGCGCTCCACGACGAGCCCCGCCCTCCTCCCTCTCGACGGGGGTAGTTCCCTGCTGGGATGGCAGTCAGATGTTACACCTCCTCTGTTGGCCCGTCCACAGATGACTCATAACCACAGGACAGGAAGTCATTAAATGTATTAACCATAGAACCATTTGGGATAATGTTGGTGACATCATCACTGAGCGGTAGATACCTCGAGATGAAGGCTCTGAATGTGTGTGTATCACGTACCGGAGAGCAGGACCCCCTTGGGCTGTGGGGGGGTGAAGAAGCGGGTCTGGCTGTGGAAGGTGGCCCTGCCCCGATTACCGGTGAACAGGCCCCTTGTGGGGGGCTTGGGGGAGGTCTTGGGGGGCCGCTTGGGCGGCAGCAGCCCCAGGGGCGTGGCGATGTCCTTGAACTCCGCCGCCACAAAGTCGTCCACGTGCATGCTAGGGGGCCGCGACGTGTTCTGCTTGCGCTGGCGGAAGATGTCGTGGGGGCGACAGAGGCCCTGGCCGAAGCCCCCGCGGCCCCCTCGACCCCGGGGGGCCGCCATGATGTGGGCGCGCTTGGCGGGCTCCACGTAGTCAGACTTCCCGCTGAAACACAGGAGCACGTTTTGAGTCTCAGTGAAATTGACTCATGTAGACTCCCAATTATATTGGATTATTATTTTATTTTTTATAGGGTTGTGGAGAGAAGGAACAAGATTTAGAAAGCAAGCCAAAACATAAAACCTCCCTACGTTTATCTGCCATCAAGAAGCGTTGGATTTAACGCACCCGTCATTGACAGGCAAGGTGGATTCCCAGGAAACGATCAGGGAAGAGAGCGATTGATTGGACCGAAGCTAAAGTAGTCTACGTTCTAAACGGTCTCGTACAGAGGCAGGCAGAGTCAATTAGAAGCACATAGTCTCACAGCATAATCCCCTCACCATTACCTGACGAATGGCTGTCCCATTTCTAACTAAATACAGTCAAATTAAGCTCTTAAATCATCCTACAGCACCTTTAAATTAATGAAGTTTGTGACAACTTGATCAAATTGATTATACAAAGAAATGTCAAACAAATTAGAGGAAAGCAGCTAGAACTTAATAAAGTGATGAAGTACTGAGCTGGACTGGTACCTGGTGATGAAGGTCTCATGCTTGTGCTTGCCCAGCCTGAAGCCTTTGGGGGTCTTGGTGTGGCCGGGGGACGAGGGCTCGGACAGGAAGGAGCGCTCCAGCTCAGCCTTCAGGTCCAGGCCTGGACAGCACTGCTGGGCCAGGCCCATCAGGTCCACCTTCACCTGCCCCAGGGAGAGGAGTTAGACCCACAACAGCACACACACATCATAGGGAGAGGCGGAGGACCACCACACATCCTCACCATGTCCAGCTCTGCGTCCATGTCGTCGCCGTGGAAGGGAGAGAACCACAGAGCCTTCAGCTGCTCGTCTAGAACCTCTGAGAGGATGAACACCGTCCTAGAGGGGAACACAGTCCTATTGTTAGGGTCAATTTATTCTTAGTTTTATTTCATTGAAAACACGACCCTATCATTACATCTGAAGTCCTCTACCGCACAGTGCATCTTTCATTTTTTTAATGTACCTTATGACTATTAATTGTTTTATTTAAATGGTAGGACACAACCAATAATTCTGTCTTTTGATAATTTGCCGAACAAACTATTGTTCAGCCTCTGGAAGAAGGCAATCACCCAGGGCATTGTGTGCTGTCACAAACAGGCACATTGTTGCTATAGTAACATCAGGAATTGTTTGAAAGAAAAAAGTGAGAGCCGTAGCCGAGACCAGAGGATGCGTGGTCTGAACCCAGAGCACACATGTGTACAAGTGGATGACCTGGGCTGAGTGCAGCTGTGTACCTGTGGTTGAACTGGGCCAGCAGCGTCTCCGGACCGGGCAGAGAGGGCTCAGTGTCGGCCGCAGGAAGTACGTCCGTGGCGTTGTCAAAAGACTGTCTGAGATACACAACGTTGTCCAACATGGTCTCTAGAGTATCGTCCTCCTTACTCAGTTTCTATGGACGCAAACACAGATGTAGAAACGACTCAAAGGCTGATTATGGTTCCATGTTCACGCAACGCAATGACCACGCAGAAGCTTCAACGCAGTCCTGAACCTTTATGGTTCTGCGTCGGGTTTTAGTAAGCGGACCAATCACAGCCCTTGCTGCTGCGTCGCCTTAACGACAGGTTATAATTTTTGGGAAGCGCACGTCAGGCCCTTGCGGTTGACACAAGGAGGGTCAGAATGTAGGTAAGGGGTCCGTAACCCCCTTGCGTTGCATGAACGTGGGACCATAATCAGTCCTTCACACATTCATATCCCCAGTGTCAATGAGGGCAGCCGCCCATCACAGCCAGAGCCCACGAGATGTTTAAAGTAGTGCTGTACAGTGTGGACTGAAATGTATATCACGGTATAATTTGAGGCATGGAAGGTAACGGTATTATATCACGGTATGTTAAATTTATCTTCTAATTTTGTTATAAATGCTTCTAAAGGGGTAAAATACTGGTTAGACAGTAAAACTGCATAAAAAAATGAAAAATCTTTTCTCAAGTGACTTCCATCTCTAAAAAACACTAATGTTAAATAGTATGGATTTCTTTCTCTACTTGCTCGCGGACCTTGCAGTATAGTTTTTGCATCTCAATTTGGCGTGTGCGGGCAGGTAACGCGTACCTGGGATTGAGTGTTTTTACCATCTCTTTAAAGCCCTTTTCCATCTATCTATTGAAAGGGAACCATGTCCTTACACAGGTAAACAGTGATGGCATTTGTTATCTCGTTCCACCGCTGACTTTTTTTGTCGTAAGGACTGGCTTTCGAAAAAGCCTGCGGAAGCGATGTCTGAGATGCAGACAGCTTCACGCTAGCAGCGTCTGTCTCATACGGTTTGGAATGAGCTCGTGAAGGGACTATTGCGCAAGCGCGCAGCCAGCGCGCTTGCGCAATACCATACTGCCTGAGAAGGCAGTATTGCTGTCAAATCTGTCCTTGGGAAAAGTAACGTTGCGCCAAATGGAAAAAGGAGCTACGTTTCGTTACCATATTTTCAGTAGTTGCACGTAACATGAAAAAGTAGTTACTTTACTGTATTGTGTTACACACAACACTGTCTACCAGTCACATGGTAACGCCAAAATCCATACCGTAGCGCAATGTCACAACGTGCTTACGATACTGTCGATACCATTTATACCGTACACCCCTAGTTTAAAGGTTGTCAGCCCAGTCTGACAAGCAGCTAGTAAAATGAATGATGGGAAACCCAGAAAAACGACCCAATATTGACATTGATTGTATGACCATCCGCTCACGCATGTGTAAACACCAGTGGAGGCTTCTCCAGTGAGGAGAGGGAGGAAGATCCTCCTTAACATGGTTGAGAATAAAAAAGGTAGATTGTCTAGACTATTTTAATGAATGAATGCCCTAAAATAGGACTACTTTAATGCCTTTGTATACGTTATATTTGTTTCCCTGGTTAAAGGGACATTAGCACTCCCTATCGCCTATTGACAATTACTTCAGGGAGGACATTCCTCCCTCAGCCTCCATTGACTCCCATTCATTTCCCCGAAAGTGTTGGCGGCCGGTGAATAACATGGGGTTCAATGGGAGAGAAGAGGAAAGTACTCCTCTGAGTGGCTGTGACTAGCTAAGGGATCTGGATCCCGCCTACGGCTATTCACGAATAGGCTGAAGCCCTGGTTGCGCTAAGAACCAATAAGCAGGAGTTCTGGCTGTGGAGCAGCCCGGAGGGAGGGTTTATCCCCTCAAGTCTATGTTATGAGAACCAACGAACCCGCTCAGTCGGATGCCTCGTTTCCACCGAGCGGTGCGCTACTGTTCGTTGCGGTACAGTGCAGCCCTGTTCGCTTATATTGACGTTTCCGTAGCCCGCGGCCGGATTGCAGAGGCCGCGGCCGGCCTGCGGAGCCCGCGGCTGGGCAGGGCTGCCCGCGGCCGGGCTGCGGAGCCTGTGGCCAGGCTGCCCGCGGCCAAGCGGCGGAGCCCGCGAGGGTGGTTGAATTGATCTATAAATGAAGTCCCTCACTCTTAATTGGCTTAACACCATGGCCAACATTCTGAAACATCCATTTACATCCACATTTGCCTCAAACAATGTTAGGCTTACAGCCTATGTAAATAGTTGTGAAATAATGTTCTTGTTGTTCTTTTAATTGTTTGTTACTCTGACCATTCTGTTTGATATTGTGAAAAGGATGTTAGTGAATGATTCAGAGCATGATGCATTTTAAATGGCATCACTTTTGGTATTTTTTCTTTATTTTTCTTAAAACAATTGTAGCTGAAAATAAACATAGCCAAATTAAAACCAATAGCTTCAGTCATTGAGGGTAAAAATAGGCCCAGATTCTTTTATTTAGTTTTACAAATTAAGAATAGGCCTGATTTGATTAATTGGCTTTGCATCCTTTCCTTCTGCCCTTGTAGTCCAAGACATGCTGCCCACCAGCTTTCAAAGTCCAATGCTGCCACTGGTGGATTTGTATCAATTCACATAATTATCCCATCCTGCTATTTTGTAGTTCACCAAAACACCCTGAAACAACTTGAGTGTCACATACTTATGCCACAATAGGCCACTATCAGTGCAAGCAGGCCAATGGCAACCAAGCGCGCAGTCCTTCCTCCCTCACTTTAAAAACCACCAGCGCACTGGTACACACACACACACACACACACACACACACACACACACACACACACACACACACACACACACACACACACACACACACACACACACACACACACACACACACACCCCCGCCCCCCCCCCCTTACCGAGATCTGTTTCTGGAGCGCAGTGAGCGGGTGTGTGTCTGACCCCTCCCACTGCAGCAGGGCCTTCATCTCTGAGCCAGTCAGAGTGAGGGAGCGTGGGGCCGGGACAAAGCCTGGCTCCTCCCCTGCCCCATGGGCCTCCTCGCCACAGCACACCTGGGCCATGAAGAGAACCAGAACGCTGATTAAAAAGACTGAGAACGACACGTGATGGACACTGAACTCATTACAGAGCAGAGGTTAAGCCTCATCTCTCCATCCCGTCTTGACATTTGTTTTATAGACCAACTTTAGGGCTGGTGCGCACCATGGACTCAGCGCTGAGGATCTGTCTGAGGAAGTCGAGCAGAGCGGAGAGCAGCTCGGCAGAGTCTTTGTTGAACGCTGAAGCCAGACGCTTGAAGAGAGAAAACAGGGCCGAGCCGTGCTTCTTCAGGGCACTGGGAACATGGGTCAACAGTGTTACCAAGGGTTACGGACACCAGAGCACCAATGCAGTCGAAATAAAAGAAAACTGGAAGAACCAAAGTAGCATAGTGTGTGGAGCTTAACGATTAACAGAGGTCACGATGCAGACACAAACAACGGCAGCAGCAGGGTGGTGCGCGGCGGCTGCTCACCACTTGATGTGGTAGAGGCCGTAGTCGTGCTCCGTGAGGAACATGAGGGTGCGGATGCAGCTCAGCAGCAGCGGGGGGCTGCTCTCCGGGGTCCCAAGGACCTCCAGGAAGGAGCCACACACCGAGGACATCAGCTCCCGGCACGGCAGCGAGTTGGCCAGCTGCTCTGCCTCCGCCACGCAGCCGTCCCCGGTAGGACTGGCCACCAGGGAGATGTCCTGGGGACACAACACCACACTGACCTCTCATTCACGTTACATTACATCCAGGGGATGTTGATGACGCTTTTATCCAAAACGACTATTCATCCACACGTTCACACACCGACGGAGGAGCCAACCTAGCAGGGCGACAGCCAGCTCGTCAGGGGCAGTCAGGGTGAGGCGTCTTGCTCAGGGACACCTCTACACTGCTAGGAGGAGCCAAGGATCAAACTAGCAACCCCTCTGGTTACCAGGCAACCCACCCTACCTCCTGAGCTACTGCACTTCACGTCTACCACACACACACATGCATAATAGTAAACAGTTATTATACAACCCTAATTTAATTTATTTTCTTATTATACAACCCTAATTACATTTCTAGGGCTGCCAAGTACTGGTCAGTTGGCTAACCAAACTGTCATTGGTCAGACCATCGCTGATTAAAGGAAGAAAACAACTTTTGGTGAAAAGAAGGCTTCCTTCCTTAGTCGGACTCAGACCAGGAGTGGATCTGAGACCCACTGACTTCCTCCTAACAGCAAGGACCTGATCTTCAGGCTAGCAGGTAGAGCGCACTGTGGACGATTAAGTTAATCTAGAGATAACCGATGCCAACAGCAGTAATGACAACTTCTTCCCTTCCCTCATTCTGAGCAAGGGGGGTCCCACATCTGTGCTCACGTCTCCTCACCTGGTCACACAGCGACTGCAGCACGGTGGCCACCAGCTCGCTGCACTGCTGCTGCTGCTGCGGGGCATGGTCGGTGGGGGGCGCCAGCAGGGCCAGCAGCGAGGGGAACAGCTCCGCCAGCTGGTCCTCGCCCGGCGGTGAGCCAGAGAGGAGGTGCAGCACGGCGCCCTTGCAGGCTCGCTGGGACACAAGGGCGTCCAGCATGGAGAGCAGCCGCAGGACCTGGCCCCAGCACACCGCCTTGCCCTCAGCCCTGAGAACACACGCACAGGATGTAGTGGGCTGCAGCTGGCAGGGGTTATCTGCACTTACACGCGCTAAGAGGTCCTCTGTTATGCATTAGTGTGTGAGTGCATGTTAGGAAACGTGGCATCCCGTTTCAGTTGTTTCAAGTTTTTATGTCATAATCTGATAATATCAAACAATTTGATTTATATATCCCTTAGGTTGACTAGACTGCTAGAATAATTCTAAATCGTCTGGATATTTGTGCCACTGTGTCCCAGACTGCCATTGAAAACATGGCCATGGTGTGTGTGTGTGTGTTACCACCATGGACACGCCCGATCTCGTCTGATCTCGGATGTTAAGCATGGTCGGGCCTGGTTAGTACTTGGATGGGAGACCGCCTGGGAATACCAGGTGCTGTAAGTGGTGTCGGTTGTTGGCCAATAGGTGCCACTTTGCTCTCTGGCCTTAACCTCAATCCCGAAGTCCCAAGTGCATTGACGGGGACACTGTGCTGTGGAAGGCGGTATCCTTCGGAGGAGGATAAAGCGCTATATAAATTCAATCCATTATTGTTTCTGTAACAGGTTTTTTTTCCCTCAAATTCTGTAAAAGTCATACTGCAGCCTATAGCGTGAGTCGAAAACTCTTGAAGTTTTCAGGTATGGTTACCAATAACCCCCACTACCCATAAACCCAAATTTGTGGTACTGCACCCAAAGGTGGGACTATTGTAAAAAATAATGATTAGGCTTATTTCTCCTCACCAGATTTACGGACTCAAAATTCTTCTCTCTATTAATCTCTAGAATCAGATGCATTTATAAAACCCTGATAAAAAGATTCACAGGCTACAAAAATAATCAAAAATTCACCAAAATCGCCACATAGAATCTTTAGACCAAGCCTCACAAAAATCATCAAACAGAATTTGTTTTGACTTCCATTTGAGAAATATTGGCCAATAAATTTGGAGCAGTTAGCCCATTTTTCTTATATGACCATTTTTCAAGACACAGTATGGCATTAAGGGGAACTTCTTCATTAACCATTTTTCCTTCATAATTAACTCATATTTATATTTCTTCCGTTAGTGTTCTTGTCTACAAATGTTTAATTTCCCCAGAATTTCAAAGATTTTTCAGGTATATGCTTTGAATAAAGTCCTTAATTCACTTGAGAAATGTGTGCTTTCAGTTTTCTGGATGTTGTGTGTTTATCAATAGACATTTTGACCATGTGAATGAGGCTGCAGTTCAGGTTTAAGTGGAACATCTTTCCTTAAACATGACAATTATGTGTTGTATTTATTAGGGCTGTCAAAATTAACGCGTTAACGCAGGGTGATTAATTTGTGGAATTAACGCATTAATTTATTTAACGCATTAACGCATGCGCAAAATGACCCGCCCAATATTTCCCGCTCCAGCACTTGCCGCCGCTATTTGCCGCCGCTATTTGCCGCTCTAGAGTTTTGACTGAGACACAAGATGGATACTGAACCGAAAGAAGTTTTTGGCCCTTTGGATGGAAAGTTTGAATTTAAAAAAAACAAAGATGGAACACTTAACAAACAAGCAGTGATTTGCACACTCTGCAAGAAGGAGTTTTCGTTTCACCGAAGCACTTCCAGCCTAAAGTACCGTATCAACGCTAAGCATGCGTTTGTCGGCTCTTCCAAGTTCTGGGGCAAGACCAGGGGGCTTAGTTCAGACAACGCTCACCGAAGGCCGTGCATTAAGTAAGTCTATTTCTGAGAATTTGACCCAAAAAATTGCCAAATGGATTGCAAAAGACTGTCGGCCGATTAATATTGTCGAGGACAAGGGCCTCGCGGAAGTGTTACAAGTTGCTTCACGCGACGCATTCTACAAGCCACCGTCAAGAGGCACAGTAATGACTAAAATCCACGACCTCTACAAAACGGAAAAGAAAAAGAAAGAAGAGGATTTGGCTGTAGCTGACTATGTCGCCCTGACAGGAGACCACTGGACCTCTGTGAGTAACAACAATTACCTGGGTGTAACTGCACATCATATCACTAAAAAATGGGAACTGAAGTCGTTTGCGCTAACTACAATGAAAACAGAAGAGCGTCACTTTGCAGAAGCATGTGCAGAGCAGTTCCTAACAGTAGCGCGCAAGTGGGAAATAGAAGGAAAAGTCACAACTATAGGGACCGACAGCGCACGCAATATGATCGCTGCGGCTAGACTTTTGACATTTGAGCACATGCCTTGCATAGCTCACATCCTACAGAGAAGCATCACGGTGAGCCTCTCTGACAGCGGATTTGTGCGTGCATTGTCCAAGTCTCGCAAAATTGTGGGCCACTTCAAACACAGTCCGACAAACACCGCGGAGCTTCAAGCACAACAAGCTGCCCTTGGACAGAAGCAGGAGCCGCTGGTCCAGGACGTTCCAACACGTTGGAATTCGACGGTGGATATGGTCAAGCGTCTGAACCGCAATCAAGCAGCAATAAAAGCAACCCTGGACCAACAGCAGCACAAACTCATTATGCTGACACCACCAGAATGGGACAAGGTGCAAAGACTTGAGACTCTTCTAGAGCCCTGTCGGTAAGTAATCCACATATTAATTATTAATAGGCCTATAGTTTGAAATAAAATGTAATTAATTAAATTGAAATTATATGTTACCTTTTTGTAAACTACCAACTTCTGTTGTAATCACTTAATGGTGTGTGTGTGTGTGTGTGTGTGTGTGTGTGTGTGTGTGTGTGTGTGTGTTTCATTCAACTGCAGGTATGTAACTGAGATCCTGGGTGGGGAGGCCTATGTATCCTGCTCTGTTGTACTGCCTGCCCTCTGCCACTTGCGTCGTGTAATGGAGGTCTCTGATGAGGACCCTGCATATGTGGTGCGATTTAAGACGGCATTCAAAGAAGACCTAGCCTCCCGCCAAGAAAAGACCAACAACACATGGCTCAAGCTTGCAACGGCCCTGGATCCACGCTTTAAAGACTTGAAGACCCTGCCCAAGAGTGAAAGAGAAGAGGTGTGGACCACACTGGGAGGCATGCTGCATGAACAATCACCAAGAAGGTCTCCACAGACTTCTGAAGATGGGCCACCCAAGAAGAAAATGAGCCTGCTCCTACAAATGTGCTCAGATTCAGATTCTGATGAGGAGGTGCAGCCTGGCAGAGACATACACAGGTACAGGGCAGAGCCCTGCATTAGTATGGAGGACTGTCCATTGCAGTGGTGGTCTGCTCATTCAGGAGCCCATGACAAGCTGGCCCTGCTGGCTCGCAAATATCTAGCGACTCCTGCATCCACAGTTCCATGTGAAAGACTCTTCTCAGTGGCAGGCCACATCGTGCAAAAGAAACGGTCAGCCTTACTTTCAGAAAATGTCAGCCAGTTAGTTTGCCTCAGCAACTGGCTAAAAGAAGAATAGCCAAGAGACACATTTTATTGTACGAAGGTGTGGTAGTTTGTTAATTTAAAAAAGGGAAAATGTTCAACCAATGTTTAACCATTCTAAACTTATCAATGGCTAAGATGCCCATAACGTTTGGGATGACTGTTATCTTTAAGTTTGATTAAAAAAATAAAAATAAAAATGTTATATGCTCATAGGCATTGCATAGAGACTGGCACAAAACAAAAATTGAAATATGGTGTGGTATGTTTAAGTTCGATTTTATTTTTCATTATTAATAACACCATCATCTGGATTCTTTCATGAATAAAAGAACATGCTAAATGCCTATATATCCACCTTCTGTCATTTATCTTTCCGTTCCTACAACAATATACAGAGAAATTCAGGAATTCCGGGCATATTTATGAATGGCAATTAATCGTGATTAATCCACAGCTACCCTGTGATTAATCAGATTAAAATTTTTAATCTATTGACAGCCCTAGTATTTATATATCTTCCATTAGTTTGTTCTTGACTTAATTTTGCTTGAACCGTGTTAATCACCGCTTGCGGTTATATTTATTATTATGGGCGTGTTAAAGCGATTGCAGATGATTGTTAATGAAGGCAGTACTGACACCTGAATGTCAAAAAACACGTGCGCATGGTGTACTCACGGCTGCAGCTCCTCCAGCACCAGCTCCAGCAGGGACTTCATGATGAGCGTTGCGGTGGTGGCGGACAGGTCGGCCAGCTGCACACACACCCTGCGCAGCATGGCCAGCAGCGGCGGGCACGCTGTTCCGCACACACACTTCAGGGCCTCAGCGAACACCTTCCACTGCGCGCGCACGTGCATGCTCCACAGCTTCCTGGTGTTGAGCGCCACCGCCATGTCCTCCACGGAGACGGCCTGCCCAGGGGGAGGAGGAACACGCATCAGGACACGGGTGTGGGCGCTGGGTGGGTTTGAAGTGGACTAAATACTGTGGTAGTGTCTGTGGATTAAGTTCATTATGAATTCTTCATTCTTTCCTCATTAAAGCTTGGGTAGCACATTGGCCAGCAAGAGTAAGTATCCATTTACATTTTACATTTAGCAGACGCTTTTATCCAAAGCGATTTACAATAAGTACATTTGCAGAGTGTACGCTATGCAGAGTCTAGGTGAACTCTGAACAGATGAGTCACGAGTCTTTTGCAGAAGCTAGTGAGTGACTCTGCGGTCCTGACATTGGCAGGGAGATGTCTAAAACCAAAATAAAGATATACATACCCACCTATATGTATGTATATGTGTCTCAGCACAAGTCTTTTTCTGGAAACAGAACATGCATTTGAAAGCCCCTATAACATCCCATGGCAATAAGCGGTGGGTTCAGTAAGATCTGTGTTCTGCTCCAGGTTACCTGTGTGCTGTGCATGGGCAGTGGGAGAGGCAGCAGCTCAGACAGCAGGGTGAGGCCAGAGAATAGGCCCTCTGGAGCCTTCAGCAGGGCTCCCAGCACCTCCTTCAGCATCAGACACCAGGTGTTACTGGCCAGGGTCTCCTCAGTGTGAGTCGCCTGCGAGAAGGAGAAATGATCTTTACTACAATATGACCTGGCACACAAATGCACACGGTAATCCACACAGGATTGGATGAAAAGTTGATGCAGAATCAATTCATATATGGTCCTAGATGTGATTTGGGTTCATGTCAAGAGTCAAAGGTTCTCTATATTACAATTATTAACCAGATAATGCTCATAGAATATTTAAACGTTGACTTTTGTCATCAAATCCGCCGCCTTAACATTATGCACGGACACACGAAAACGACAACGTTCGTCCTCCGCTCTTCCTACACCCGGAACAACCCACGCAGCAACAGCACCCACCTGCTCGCTGACCCCCTGGGTGAAGGTGAGCAGCACGTCCACGATGAGGCCCTGCACCCTGACCTCCTCCCCGTCCAGGCGGCCCGACGCCGGCACCGAGCACGCCACCATGTGCAGGTGCACCAGCACGCTGGCCACGCGCGCGTCCCGGAACTGGAAGGCGCCGCCGCGCAGCAGCTCGGTGAGCATGGTGCGCAGCAGCCGCAGGGCGCCCGCGCACACGCTCAGCACCACGCAGCGCTGCGCCGGCGTGGGCCCCACCGGCCCGTGCACGCGCCACGGCTGCAGCAGCACGCCGCACAGCTTCTGGAGCACACGCACACACGTGTCCAGGCCCTCGGCCGAGAACAGCTGCACGCCCGCCAGGCTCCACTTCAGGTCCTTCTGCTGGCCTGTAGGGGGCAGCAGAGGGGGACAGTTGGAAGGGTTGGACTGGGAGGAGCGTCTAGGTCTGAACCCCAGGTTAGTGTGGGAGAGGATAGCGGTGTGGAGGATGGTGCACTGGCTAGGGGTGTTCCACTTCCAGCTCCATGGTACTCGGTCCAATCCCCCCACTGTCTCCATAGCTTACTTGTAGCCCTGAGCAAGGGCCCTCTAATTTGGGAGCCCTATCCAACAGTCCTAAAATGTTACAGTAGAACATCTGTGGGCACACGGCCCAGAACCTGAAACCAGGGGCTTAAAGGGCCGTGGTTACGCCTTGTTTATATATGAATATATATGGAGTGAACGTAAGTGAAATTCTCGTTCTCCCAGATCAGAGATAATCTAAAATCTGATTTTTGGGACCCTGATTTTGTGTAGCATTGATTTTAATGGACTGCCCGTTGCCTGAGATGAAAGCCTCTAGTAGCAGTGAAAAGTATGGCGGTAGGGGTTCTTACCTTCGACAGCAGGAGGAGGACAGGCGATGTGGCAGAGGACCCGGAGCGCGGTCACCAGCCCTGCTCCCTCTGGGGTCAGCACGTTCTCCACATTCTGCCAAACAGAAAGGATTTCAGAAGGTCCCTGCGCAGAACACTGCCCTATGTGAGCACACCGGCATAACAATGTGAGGGCCTATGGGGAGCCAGTTTTGTAATTAAATGAACTACTGTTACCTTGCACCGATCGCTTGTCTCACATCCATGGAAACGCATTTTCTGCATTTGTTTCTTACGTGATGTTGACAGCCTAATAGCAAAAGCTTTGTGACTGAAATGTAAAGTTCCTTTAAAATAATCATGAGTACGAGTATGTCTGCCTATTGGAATGGTGTACTGAGTTGACTTAAAAAGTAGACACACCGCAACACAACATAAGACCAGCAGTATACATTCAGAAACAACTACCGAGTGGTGGTACCTGTTTGACATAGTCGATGAGGGTGGGAATGCTGCTGATCTCAAACTGGAGTTTCTCAAGGGGCTCCAGCCATTTGCTCAGCTCTGGAACGCAACATCTGACCATCAAAAACCAACCGGAACTCCCATGCTCACACACACATGGTGGTCTTTAGGTAGTAAACAGTGTGTTGTGCAGGCTACTTCATCATACCCTGTAGCTTGGCGTTGGTGTCGTCGGCCTTGGCCAGAGTGAGCAGCGGCGTGGCGTACTGCTCCATCATGCTGAGGTCGCTGGAGCTCTGCACTACCACCAGCACCAGCATGCAGGCGTAGTTGTACGTAACCGCCTTGCGGGCCTTGGTCTCCCTGGGAGGAGACGACCGATGACAGGGCACAGGGTAGCGTGAGGAGGTGGGAGTGGATTAGTGACTGGATAGGTGTCATCGCAAATCAAACACTACACTCATTACACTAACTATGAGTCTGTTACTTCTATATATCAGGGCATCGGTAGTGGACTTATCTTCACTAGTTTAATCTACTACCCGTTCCCTTGTGCATCAAAGGAGCAGAGCCCTAATTAGTGTGGTGTGTTGTCCTACGACATCGCCTCATCATTGATGATGAGGAGGCAGGCTGTGAGCTCACCCCTGGCCGTCCTTGCCGTGGTGCTGCAGTAGTGTGAGCAGGCAGGACATGTTGTTGTCCAGGCCCAGCGCGTGGGCCACGGCGCTGCGGCCGGTCTGCGTGAAGGTGATGAGGTAGAGGGCGTGCAGCGTGCCCAGCACCTCGGCGTTGTCCCCGTCCTCCAGCCCCGCCGCGCCCTCGCCGCCCGCCGCCACGTGGCCCATGAGCTCCGATACGCCCTGCAGAGCATGCAGCGCCTGAGTGAGCCAGGCACCGAAGCCGTCCTCGCCGAGCGCGGGGCCCGCCAGGTGGCCCTCGCCGCCCCACTCCTCTGCCGCTGCCTCGGTGTCGGCGGCGCTGGCGAGCACGCGCAGCAGCAGGTTGGTCGGGGCGGGCTGCGCCATCATGAAGAGCAGGCCCGGCTGCGTGAGGGACAGGAGGCGCAGCAGCTCCCGGGCAGCCTGGGCCACGCCAAGGTGGCCCGAGGCCACGCCCGTGGACAGCACCACCGTGGTGCTCTCCAGAAAGCAGCAGGCCAGCATGTATCTGTGGGGAGGAACAACATCTCCCCGTGAGTGGCCATCCACCCTCCAACTTTTGTTTTGCAATCACCTGCTGGCGTTGATTGATAAAGGATACATTTCCCCCAACCTTAAAAAGGGTGTCACTCCCCAGCTCCCCTTGGTCAAATCATTTGGCTCCGTAAGCACTTATAAATAAACCATGGTGTAGCCTCATCAAAAATCTTCTAACCTTAACCACCTGAGTCTTTTTTTGAGAAGCGACATTTTTATAGTTGATATTTCTCCCAGCTTGAGGGTTGTCAAAAGAGATAAATCATTCCCACCGATGCTAACCTTATCCATTCAAACTACATCGCTGCCAAGAGCCTTTCTTTGGTCTGCCAAGAAAATGGAACAAAATATGTCTCTTCCTGGTGAAGTGAGGGGGCAGCGGTGATTCAGTGTTACCTGTACAGTGTTGGATATGGGTCATCCCTCTCCGGGGGGCCTGTAATCCGGACCGTGGTGGGGAAGGCTTTTCCAGGAGGCTGTACCATGGTGTGGGGGGCAGTCTCCAGGAGATGATGCAACTCCTCCAGAACTCCAGCCAGCCTATCCAGCTCTGCTTCACTCACTGGGGAGGAGCTTAATGATGGCTCCTCCTCTATAGGGCTGTCGGCGTCATCCGTCTCCTCCTGGCAAAAGGGAAATGCAGAGTCATTGCCAGTACGAAATCGAATCCTGGATTAATACATCTCATAGTTTGTGTTTGTGTGTGTGTGTGTGTGTGTGTGTGTGTGTGTGTGTGTGTGTGTGTGTGTGTGTGTGTGTGTGTGTGTGTGTGTGTGTGTGTGTGTGTGTATTGTGTGTTGAGGTGTGGTGTATGATGTAACGAGGGATGTGTGATGTGTAATGTGTGATGTGTGTTGTGTGATGTGTGCGTGTGTATTGTGTGTGTATGGTGTGTTGTGTTGTGGCGTGGTGTGTACCTGCTGAGGCTCACTCCACACGGTAGCAGTCTGCTGGAGGTCCACCAGTACTTCGTAGACGTGGCTCTTCTGAAGGATGGCGTTGCCAGCAGTTACCACTCTGACCGTCTCTTCTCGCAGAAACAGCTGGACCAAACACTGCAGGGAACACGGGACAGCTGGATCACCACAAGGATCTTAGTTCATCTTTAACAGTGTCCTTGGATAGACGTACGAGTACAGGTGTTGCATCTCCGTTATACCATTCCAATAGCAAAAAAACATCACCACACACTTAGTTAATTAAGAAAATTATTAATTGGCATGAATTAAGAAGGGTGCTCATTCTTAAATTGCGTTAGGCTGCTGACCTGATAGCCACTCTTCTCCCCGTCCCCAGCGTGCAGGAAGGCCTCCACCCCAGCAGGAGCGTTTGTGAGGGCGTCCAGGGCCTTCAGGATGCTGAGCTTTAGGCTGGAGGAGACGTGGGCCACGTGAAGCAGCTCCAGCAGCTGACCCAGGGCCCCCGCGCGCAGCAGCGCTGTAAGGCCCTGAGGGCACTCGGCCAGATAGGAGGCCAGCTTGGCTCCTGCTTTCAGCTGTCTGAGGTTAAGAGCGATGGGCTGTGTTATTGCAATGTCCATACTCAAGCCTTGAAGAGCCCACTGGACACAGTTTGCTATTGGCTCCTCCCATTGTCCTTCCCCCTGTCCAATCAGGAAGCCCAGGCCCTTGGCCAGTAATCCAGCCGCCTGTTCTAGAGCGGTGACCCAGCGAGAGTCTCTGTCCTCTCCTATGGCCATCAGGAGTTCCTTTAGCTGGGTGACGGCCTCGGCTGCCTCCTCCCCTCCGGCAGACGGCTCCATGCTGTCGGGTTCCCTGGCCTCCTCTGCGCTGGCCTTCTCCAGCTGGGTCTCGAAGCGCGTCTTATACGGAGGCGTGAAGAAGATCAGCGGCCGGAGTTCCCGCTCATACGGGTCATACTGGACCGGCGGCACGGAGGCCAGGTCCTCGGGAGTGTAGTCCATGTCGAAGCTGGGGAGCTTGAAGCTGCCGTTGTCCAAGTCGTCCTCGTCGCTGGAGATCTGCTCGTATCCATCGTCACCTGTCAGGGCGAGAGACCGAGGAGAAGACCTTGTGACATAGTACCGCTGGCGGTTCTAAGGCCAGATTTCACAAATTAAAGACTTGACATGACTGATTTAAACGCTATTGACCAACTCACACATAGGCAGTAGCAGACATGCAGGGTTAGTTTGTTTGATCTGAAGGACACCACTACAACAAAGGCATCAGGAACCATGGCAATTGAGGATGCTTTATATACAATGTCAGCTAAGGGATGCCACGTTCAATCTGAAGATTCCAACACTAACTGAGATTGTCCTGGTATCCTCTTCTCCTCGTACGTTAACATTGGCAGACTACGGCTGGGTTTGATTAGTGGTCTATTTAGAACGGGCCACACATCAATGCATCATCCCAGGACACGAGAACTGCCCTACCTTCCTCCATCTCCTCTTCCTCGTCCTCACCCTCATCTTCCTCCTCCTCTTCCTCGGGCACGCTCCCTTCCGTCCTGGCGTCCTCCTCCTCTTCCTCCTCCGGCTCCTCCTCTTCTGGCTCCTCCCCCTCGGGCTCAGAGTAGGGTTCCTCCACGGGCAACGAGCGCTCGGGGGACACCGCCTCCAGGAAGTCCCCACGACCCTCCGCCGGCTCCACCTTCACTGGCCCAACTGGAACAGTCACCACGGAAACCACATTCACCAGTTGAGATTCCATGGCCACAACTGGAGCCATAGTGTATATACATATAGACCATATAATCCAACCAAAGTATGGGAATTGTTCAACGCACATTAATGAGAAAAACAGAACACCCTGGTCATCGACAACCAGTAAGATTTGGGTTCATTCCTGACCTGGCGCTGGGACCGGCTGCTCCTCCTCATCATCGTCGGGGGGTGGCGGGCCGGGTGGCGTGCGTGGCCCGCGGGGGGCCGGTCTGGGTGGGCTTCCATTGTACTGGTCGTCAGTATCCCACTCTGAGAGACATAAGATTCAGGGAGATGACTGTTAGGTTAAAGGGGTGTGCATAGTACAGGTGCAGACCGATCTTAACGACAAGTTAAACAATTAAACTGGCACCAGAAATCAGGCATCATAAAAAAATAAAAAACGTATTACGTTCAATTACTTATGGAGTAACCATCATTGTAATTCTTGAATATAAAAGAAGCATTATTTATATTGTAATTATTAAATTATTATTACTGACTGATCTACTGGGATTGCATGATGATTAGCACATGCTAATGACTTAAAGTGCACGAGTTTCAGTGTTCAGGTTTCAGTGGAGACTGGGCTTTGGAGGAATCAGGGCTCCCACCTTGTTTAATGGCCCTCTTGGCTCCGCTCTGTTGCTGTGGAGGAGGGGGTGGTGGTGGTGGCGGTGAGCCGTGGTCATAGCCATGGGCCCGCTCAGCCGTACCATACACGGCTAGAGTCAGACTGGTGTACCAGCCACGGAGCACAAGTCCATCTGTGTTCACCTGCAGACACAACCATCACAGTTAGTCACCATCTCAGCCCGTCTATGTCGTACGGAAACGTAGTCTGATGGTCCAACTGATCATGCCAGGGACGTTACATTTGAGTGATTTTACTTAAAAATGCTGCAGCCCTGACAACTCCTGGAACTATGACCGACTGACATGAAACATAAATGTAAAAAGCTGACATGGCTAATAAGCCTTAATCATGAGTCAGGCCTTTATCATAACTGCGCTGACACATGAGTCCACCAAGACCAGCTCTCTCTTACTATGTTTCAAACAAAGAAACCAAACAGGCTTTAATAGGGATAGCTCCAACCCTATGCTGAACCAAATTAATCTCAACTAATTAATCTAAATACCAAGCTCAGCCAACCCAAAACTAACTAATCTGACTACGGTGTCATATATTATCATGACATAACAACATGTTACAACTTGATTCAGTTCTATAGGACATTCATATGATAGGTCATTCAAGGCTACATTTAAATACCCCTCTCCCATTAATGAGAGGCTAATTCGGCATAGTCTTGTGAGACAAATACAGGTAGTATAATGTTGCCCTTTAATGCAGGAGAACTTTTCATGGCAAATTGCCGAAAGTTTAACTGGAACATTGATTACTACTCCGAGTGACTGTTATGGCTGACATATATAATGAATACAGCGCTGGTACAGAATACAGATGGGATCATAAATGTTTAATGCAACTACTGAAAACTCTAAATGTGCTGGAAACAATATACAGTGAGTAGAGCAATTAAACCACGTGTGATTATTAAGTGGTGGTGACTATACATGATTGAAGAAGGGGCTTGACGACAGGGAAGTCCAGTATACAACTGGCGCAAATGTCCTTGCAATGCCTAAGTCTGTCGGCTTTCATGCCCTTGCGATTAGTTCATCGTGGTAGTAGTTTCAGACTTTACGATTTTGTATGGCTTCATCACAGTCTACATAAGAGGTGGCTGGTATCACATTCAAAAAGATCTTCTTACCTTTCCACTAGGTCTGAAAACGATGGACTTGTTCTCATCATATTCAAGACTGAGGGCGGAAAGTATGACAATGATTGGAAGCTATGCATTTGCATGCCAATAACAACAGACAATTGTCAAACCATCGTTACATGGGTATATATATATACAGGGTATACAGCGTCTCCATAAAATATTATTTAAAAAATATGGATGCATTACAACACTACCACTAGGCTGCTTTTTCTCTCTAGGGCTACTTGGTTGTGGGTATAAAGTAGAGGTTGATTTCTGGTGAGACCTGATCACCAACTGAACAGATACTTGTTAAAGGTTCAAACTGGTGCTTGTTAATGCAAGCACACACACACTAGCTGTTCTCCTTGTGAGAACACATTAGAGAAAAAGACTCCACCCATACTGGTTGAACAGGTGAGACCGCCACCGTTTATGTTGCGTCCACCCAGAGACAGAACGAGAAGGGACATGAGTGGGTGATATAATAACACATAACATTGAAATGTAAAGGTAGAGAAGTCTGACCTGCCAAGCCTGTGGAAGCAAGGGCTTGGTTTGGCAACATTATTGAAGAACAACTCCAGCTGGAATGCATGAGGGGACGTTTCCCTGGAGACACAACATTGTTTATGATTATAAACTGATTTATGGGAATTGAACATGGCTGCATGGGTTTCTATGAATGTTACTTAGTTCTTTTAACAATAAGCATATCTGGATGCAAGTATTGAGCACAAACGATCTGACTGTCCACCCTTACCCAAATGCTCTGCTGTCAGGTAAGCTACTGTGTGCTTTGATTCCTGGAGGAATAACCCGCACCTCTGTGATTAGAACCCCACATGGAAACCGCACCACGTCGATGTTGGTTAACTGTAAAACAATGATCACTTTTAATTGAAGGCATACAATCTCATACAAAGACACCCTCTCTTACACACCCACACACAAACCCTCTCTCACACCGACACATCCAAAAGCTCTCACACACACAAGCTAATGTGAGGAGCAATAGGCAATGTTCTTGTTAAATAATTTGTCTCTCACACACATACACACTTCCTTCATTGAGGATGAAAACAGATCAGTTATTAAGACTTATTAGTAACAGTGAGATAAACCAAACTGCGCAGAGTATCTGCACTGCCTTCAATACCACAAACACGGTGCTTTCCCTTGTATCAACCAATATCAACAGCCTGCTAAAAAAAACTACGAGGAAACGGACATGCGCAGTAGACAATAACACGGGTCGTTATATCGTCAAAACTGAAGCATAATAAAATATTCAACAGCATTAAAAGCAACATCAAAATCTAATAAATGACATGCATTTCATTGATTTCATTACAGTTTACTGCTATATCCTAAGATACTATCGCTAGCCGAGCTGCCGTTGTTACTAGCGGTGAACTTGTTGGTGGTTTTAGCCTCGTTTAAGGTCCGGTTAAGCACAACAGAATAAACGGCACAGGTTCCCCGGGGGGGAAGGGTGCTGATTATGTAATTGTGAGGCTTTCAAGACATTACCTCTGCACTTTGATGTTTAAATGTGTCAATAAAGAGCAGTTCTGTGGCGGTATCCCCCGCCATCGCTGTCCCTCAGGGGTAAACTTCCGGTTTCTGCGATTATTTCCGGAGCACGCGCATCCGCGGGTCAACCAACCTCAGATCAGTGTCGGCGAATAAGACCCGCGCGTCTGAATTAGGAATCATTAAATCAGCGGAAACGCGCTACAAATAACCGTGCCTATTTAATTGTTGATGGTTACATACTTAAATATTTAAGTATTCACATGCTTTGTGCTAAAACTATGACAGTCATGGTGTGAACTCACTGTATAAATAAATCAACTTTTAGGCCTATCACTGAGCGAAATTAAATATTTGTGCTTCATCTCACTAAATGTGATTTGCATGCAAACTCAATCGAGGAACTCAACACTTAATAGAGGAAACCAGCCTAGATTCATCTACACTTTAAACTACGTTTATACGGACACATTCTCCAGTTTTTGATACTTTTTATACGAATTAATGTAGGCCAATTTAGTTTATTACATTAACTACATGTATGGTATAGGTTCTAGCTGATTGGCAGGTTATTGTGTCACATAAGTGATGTGATGATTGTCTATCTGCCACGTCCTTATTTGAAAACCACCTGAACCAGGGAGGGCAGGTATATGGTCACGTGACTCCCCAGGTAGGCGCACTACAAAAACGGAACCTCAGCCATTACTCCACTATGGTGACTGCGGGACGTTTTGCATATATTTCGCACTCTAAACCTGGATGTATTTACCTCGCCTAAATGCTTTGGCGTGAAGGTGTACGAGCCTAGTTTAGACGAGTGCCGACACTAGTTTATTTCTAGTTCACTTTTGACGGAGTTCTCTAGTAAGAGATTGTATTATTAGGTACGCTTTATTTGTTTTTTTTTCTTTTTGGAAATGACGGCACAGGTAGACTACCTGGCGGTGTTGTTCGCGAACACATCTGGCGCCAGCGGAGATCTGCTGGGATCGGACGAAAAGGAGCTCGGTCAACTAGTGTGGCAGCTGGTGGACTTAAAGAACAAAAAGGTAGATTTTTTTTTCGAGAGATACTCTTCTTTTAAAGTTATATAGGCCTATAATGTCGAATACAATTAATTGCATTGGGGGCACTAAACATGCAGTAAACATAGGGGGTTATGATGATGTAAGGGGCTGTTAAACATTTGACATAAGGCTCGTGATATGTGTTATAAGCCGACACCGTTGGAGTTGTATGTACCGTTTCAGTTGCCTGACATGTTTGTGTCTCCTCAAACCAGTTGGGCAGGGTGAATGAGCTCCTGATCAAGCACGAGCTCTGCGACCTGACAGAAGAACAAGAGGAGGCGGAGGAAGATAATGGATCCCTCACTGATTCTGTCTCAACGGCCGCCAACCTGGAGAGTGCATTAAATCAGGTATATAATCTACTGGAGTACAAACAATCAAATCATCCTTTAAACTAATGTTTTTAAGCGTACATGATGTAATGTGTTACAATTGTTTAAGCATATCATAACACAAACAGTGGGTTAATAGGCACTGTAATGGAATGGTAGGGAACCACTTTCTGAGAAGTGGGTGGGTGTTGCTGATTAAGTATAATAATGCTCCTAATACAGACTGAATAACAGTTCTAATGTACTAAATGGACGCTGCTTCCAGAAACAAAATCAACAATGGTACAAAAATCGAATGAAATGAAACCAACACATCCTGCAACATGATGTGCATGCTTTAGTGTGCCCAATACAAATATTTTTCCTATCCTCCCTTTACAGTTCCACCTAACACTTACCAATGAGGTGAACAGCATAGGGGCAGGCACCTCGGTGTGTCTGTGTACTGATGGACAGCTCCATATTCGGCAAGTCATTCACCCCCAGGCAGCAGGCAAGGTGAGTGCGTGGGGAGGGTGGAAACACCTGGTAAGAGGCAGGGAGAGACCTACTTAACCTGCTCCAATCAGCCCCTTGCTCCCAAGCGACTCTGCCAGTGCATTGTCGAGCCAGAGATCCCTTAACATAACTGAATTCTTGAGAGTGTACATAACACATCGACACATACACGCAGCTGACCCCTCAACCTGTTGGACGGGGCTGGATGTGGAACAATGCGCATCACATTTGAACCGTATGCTGTTCAAGCTTAAGTACACAGCCTAATGATGCCAATAAAGATGAAAGTCACTTTCCTGAAGCCGTATCACCCAGCTGCTGCAGTGCGGCCTGTTCACACACCACACACACTGTTTGAAATGGACCTTCTCTCCCCGTGTCTATAGAACCTCCTGGTACCAGAGTGTTTCTTCTCATTCTTTGACCTGCGGAAGGAGTTCAGAAAGCACTTCCCTGCGTCTGACCTCAAGGCTGTAGATGTGCACTTCATGGCTGAATGTATCCTCACCCCCCTGGATGCCGTCCGCTCCCTCTGTGAGGAGGCTGTGTACTCGCATGGTTTGCTGTATTTGTTTGTTTGTTTTTGTTGGGATTTCTTTAGTGCCTGTTTGCCCCCAGCATGGTAGTGAAGGAGACGTACGCGCCATGCAGAAAGTGTACAAATTAAAGGTTCACAAGTCATGGGGTGTTGGCTGCAAGACTCAAGGTTTTGAAATGCAAATAGAGAAACAATGGCAGCACTGGGCTAAGCGTATAGTGAAAGAGTGTGTGTTTAGCCAACAGGGCTGACCCCCACACACCCTTTAGTACGGAACTACTGACGTCTCCTTCCCTTTCTCTCTCTCTCTGGCTCAGTTTCTATTTCTCTCCTGAACACCCCTTTTCTCTCTCCTGGTCGGTCTTCCATACCCTCAAATACTCAGAAACTCATCTACTTAAAACCATTCAAAACATGCTTTTATGGGCTGGTGGTGTGTGTCCTCCTGTGGTCTCCTTGACTTCTATCCATCCCAGCTCTAAGCTTACCTGTGGATGAACTGACGGTGTTGGAATCGTCGGAGCTGTTACCCCGAGAAGTGGCTGTGCAGAACGTGAAGGCCATGGCCAGCATCGCCCTGGCCCTGCTCCCTGAACCCCTCTGTGAGTGGCTTTACTACACAAGGCTTTAGGTTACCACTATAGTCCATTAACATACTTGGTATTTGCTCTAATCAAATTGTGACTGTAACTGCAAAATATATATGCCTATATATATATTAGAAATAATTTATTATTATGAATAATACCAATAATTACCAATACCGATAAAACATTTTCTCCATTGCAGCGCACACATTTCTGTACCCAGAGAGAGTCAATGAGAAGTTTGAAACGGGCACATGGTAAGCAGAATTTCTTTGTCAGTATAATGAAAACCTATACACAGTTGCTCCAAGTCCCTGTGTAGCGTGCTCATTGGCCTGTGTTGTGGTGCGCAGCAGTAAGATGGAGAAGGTGTGTGATAACTCTGTGATCAGAGCCAGAGGCCTGCCCTGGCAGTCCTCAGACCAGGACATCGCTCGCTTCTTCAGAGGACTCAACATTGCCAAGTACGTTTCTTAACTATTTACTTCTGTTGCTTTTCTTAATGTCTTAATGTGATCACAGTGTGTTATTTACAAAGTATTTGTAACTGAATATGTGGTCTTGTACTACAGAGGTGGTGCGGCGTTGTGCCTTAATGCTCAGGGAAGGAGGAACGGAGAAGCTCTGGTGCGCTTCATCAATGAAGAGCACAGAGATCTGGCTCTGCAGAGACACAAGCACCACATGGGGAACCGCTACATTGAGGTAAATCCTCTTAATCTAGCTCACTGGGGCTACCGTCCAATACTTCAGCATTGCTCCTTGCACTTGGGAGCAATTCAGCCCCTTCCATATCAATGTCACACCCCATGATACCTTATTGGTATTGGCAAAGAAATGCACCGGCTGAAGGTTTTTTTTACTATTTACTTTCAGGTTTACAAGGCAACAGGAGAGGACTTCCTGAAGATAGCAGGAGGTGAGTGAACCACATAGGGGATTTACTTGAGAAGCATTCCTGGTAATGTTAAGTCCTCGGCAGAACCGCGTACAGAGGTAACTTTAAAAACTTGGATAGAATATTTTTATCGAATATAATAATAATAATAATATTAATATTATAAGAATAATAATCATATTATATTTTTATTGAAGCTTACTTGACTGAAACCTGAATGAACCTTCTCACAGATTAGATAAGATGAATGTTTTACAATAACCAAATGTATTGACATTTAAAATGCATCACATAATATAGTAAATACACCAACAATGACAAACAAAACCACATAAAGAAACTAAAGAGGCTGTCTCATTGTCATGCAAAAGCAATCCCTTGATTTGGGAGATATGTCATTGTGTTGGCTACTTCAGAAACAATAGGGAGCCTCTAATCACTGTTACCACAACAAGTCAGGGCCATCCCCTTACGCCTGCTATGAATGTTCATGTATTTATTATGAAGGGTACCCCATTCTCCCAGCTCCAAACCGATTGTATCAACCAGCAGATGTGGCCTCAGAATGACTCTCATGATTTAAACATTATAAAAGAAAGATCGTCTCTGTAACAAAAATGTAATCCCATTATCGTCACCAATCGTTTTAAGGGGTTATACAATGACAAGGGTTAAACCTTGATTCGTTGCAGAATAAAGCATAGAATACCGTCAGTGACTTGGGGAAGCGTCACTAATGCTAATGAACAGCTATCAAGGATGATCCGAGTGGGAGACGTTCGACCGGTATCGATGAGGCCCTCTCCTCCCCCTTAACCAAAGCTCTGCCTCGGTCTGGTTGGTTCGACCGGTATCGATGAGGCCCTCTCCTCCCCCCTTAACCAAAGCTCTGCCTCGGTCTGGTTGGTTCGCCGGTATCGATGAGGCCCTCTCCTCCCCCCCTTAACCAAAGCTCTGCCTCTGTCTGGTTGGGCTTCAGGTACCTCCAACGAGGTGGCCCTGTTCCTGTCCCGAGAGGACCAGGTCATCGTTAGGATGCGGGGGCTCCCCTTCACCGCGACGCAGGAGCAGGTGCTGGCCTTCTTCGGCCAGGGGGAGGGGCCCACCGAGGTGTGTGACGTGAGCGGAGGCGGCGACGGCATTCTGTTTGTGCGCTACCCAGACGGGCGCCCCACCGGGGACGCCTTCGTCCTGTTCTCCTGCGAGGAGCACGCTCAGAGCGCCCTGAAGAAGCACAAGGAGATCCTGGGGAAGAGATACATCGAGCTGTTCAAGAGCACGGCCGCGGAGGTGCAGCAGGTGGGTGGTGGCATGAGGGTCCATCAATAGTCGATGCATTTAGGAGTTAAGGGCAGCGGGGCAGGGAGGAGTGGGGGTGTATTGTAGGAAGCACTGGTTTGGAGTTCAGATGTGGATATAGATTCTATTGCTTAGGCAGTTACATCAGAACACCAACTTGGCATACTTAAGCTGTTAACTTAGTGAACCGCGGAAAAGATTTGTCCCCTCTGAAACAAGGGAGTCAGAAGAGGCACCCGCTGTGGTTTCAAATCTGGAAGTATACCTTGTAACTAGGAATCAAACCAATCGATCACCAGCCAGATGGCTCTTTACCTTAAATGGCCATCATAGAAGAGACACATTGTTTTAGTAATTAAGCTAGACTTTTTACAAGAAACACAAAATCACTTGAAATTGACCATAAAGGATAATTCAATTCCTCAATGAAATAGTTACTAGTAGACATGTGTTAAGAATTTGGTGGTTCTGGAGTTGCTCAGGCTGAAGTCAAAAGAGGGTTTAAGGGTGGGGTGTACATATCAGCAAGGTGTGTTTAGAAAGATGTTTTCTTAACCACACAATACTGGATAATGAGTTAAACAACTCATTATCACCTGTGCATTGAAAGGGACATTGTCTGGCTTGTTCTTCCTTGTTTGTGTGAAGCAACCATTTCATATCCATATCTATCCAGAGTCTTAATAGACCCTATGCTGTAAATGAATGATTAAACCAGTTGCGTCAAATTTCCAAACAATCCCATACACTTAAACTTTAAACGATTACAAGTATGTCATGAATTTTCCTTCTCCGTAATGTGTGTGTAATGTGAATTCTGGCAGAGAGTATGGTTGAGAGGCAGACAAAAGACACTTGTCTACAACATGACTCCTGAGAGATGAAAGTGTGTAAAACAAACAGTGTTAGTGGGCTGATGAGCAGGTTAGGGGACGCTGCCGGTGGAGTATTGTTTGCTTGTTTGCTCTTGGCTGTTTGTTGGCCGAGCAGTGCGTAACTGTATCTTTGTTTGTATGGGCTTTTAGGTGTGTTCGCCGAGCAGTGTGTAACTGTATCTTTTGTGTGTGTGGGCTTGCAGGTGTTGAACCGGTACTCCTCAGCCCCCCTCATCTCTGTGGCCCCTGCTCCCCTGGTGTCCATGCTGCCCACCGTTTCTCTCCTGCCCTCTCCTGGCGGTGTACGAGACTGCCTGAGACTCCGAGGGCTGCCCTACACCGCCACCATTGAGGACATCCTCACCTTCCTGGGCGAGTTCACCAGAGACATCAGACCCCACGGAGTGCACATGGTGCTGAACCAACAGGTACGGGCCGGGCCACGTCCAGAGGGAGGCAGTCTAACTTGCTGGCGTCTCTCCTGATACTATCAGATTATTTGACCAGAGATGACCTGTATGCATATTGAGTGCGCTTTTTTGGAATATTGTTAATATGATAATAAATAATATTGTTCCGTCCACTGCAACACAAGTTCAATATGCGACTGTGCATATGAAGTGCTTGCATTCCCCCACTCCCATCCAATCCACTTGGCTTCCTCCTCCAGCCTAGCCGGCCCCATCATTTGAATAGCTTTTACATATGGGGCCGTGGTGGAAGGCATCAGAGTGAGGGCCTACAGCCCCTAGCAGCTCCATGCCTCGGCCCCGTCCTAGCCCGGTTCACACCAGTTGTTAACCTGTCACTGGCCTTCCCTCCTCCCTCCTCCCAGGGCCGCCCGTCAGGGGACTGCTTCATCCAGATCTCCTCCCCAGAGAGGGCCTTCATGGCCTCCCAGCGGCTGCACAAGCAGATGATGTCGGGGCCCCGGGGGGTCAACTGCCGCTACGTGGAGGTGTTCCCCTGCAGCGCCGAGGAGATGGGCCTGGTGCTGATGGGGGGCACACTGTCACACACACCCACACACACACACAGCCGGAGCAGGAGTGGGACAGGGCTCAGCCCGCCGCCATGTAAGTCCAGACGTAAGTGCCGCTGGGAGCTGGGTGTGCTTCGGGACTGCCAGGGGTAGGTGGGCTCCTGCCATGGGGGCAGAGAGGAGGGGTTAGAGGTTCAATTCTGCCCCCTCTCTTCTCTGGGGTCTTTCCAATCTAGGACTCTGATGATGGGGGGTTTCCGGTCTGAGCCCAGGGGTAGGAGTAGTGTGTGTCTGTGTTCATCAAATCTTGTGTGTTCTTACATTTGTGTGTGTTTGTGTGGTTCTATTGGTACATTTCTGTATGATTCTCAATGATTTTTACGTAATTTAGTTTTAGAAGTTTGCATGACTTTTAATGAACTGGTTGCTCTGCACATTAATTTCCACATTTGTTCATTTTGATCTAAGAGCGAGTTTATTTTGATGGCACGGGTAGCAGCACTTCTTTACCCGTACCTACTGGAGTGGTTTAATTTGATCTTCACATCCCGCAAGCCCTACTACACTATAATACAACCATCACAACACTAGAGGACTGAGAGGTGTGGGTTTTGGGTTATTTGTGTGTTTGTGGTGTGTGTGTGTGTGTGTGTGTGTGTGCGTGCGTGCGTGCACGTATGGACCTTTGGTCGGGGAGCTGTGCGCTGGGTGTGTAGAAATTCTTTCATTCTCTCCTCTCTGACCTTAAATGTGTACTTGTGCATTTCCATAGCAACAACAAGCTTTTGATCACATGAAAATAAAGGATA
This sequence comes from Pollachius pollachius, assembly GCF_949987615.1. NCBI lineage: Eukaryota > Metazoa > Chordata > Actinopteri > Gadiformes > Gadidae > Pollachius > Pollachius pollachius. The sequence continues at coordinate 30,538,923 of NC_136934.1, read as the reverse complement.
GTCCCTAGCCGGGGCTTAGCAGGAAACATGACTTGAAATGCAGAGGTTCACATGCATGAAGACGAGAGATTCATGTGAGGTCACTGACAACAGGATATCACTCCATTACAACATACTACAGAGGAGGACATCAGTTTCCTAGTACTAGTCCTCTTATAATCACAGACACCTGTCTGTCCTCTTGGCCCTTATAGACTGTCTCATAACCCCTAGTCCCTGTCCCTCCTCTGCCCCTCCCCCAGGTCTGTCTCCTCCCACCTACTCCTTCGCCGGCGCCCCCCCGGTCATGTCTGCGGAGGCCGCCGCCGCCCTCTACCCTCCCATTGGCCAGATGCTGCTCGCCCCCCGCACAATGGCCCCCGGGCACCCTTACTACCCTGCGTCCACTCAGGTGTACATGAACTACGCGGCCTACTATCCCAGGTAAGCACCCCGCCCACGGCCAGAGCCTCCCTGTTTTACAGCCCACCGCCAAAGAGCAATTTGTGTTGTTGCCCAATGTGTGTGGTCGGCCAAGGAAAGATACTTTGACAAGGTTAGTTGATAACTAAACAATGTGTTATCATCAGCCAGCTTGGTCAGTATCACTCCTCCCCCTTTAGTCCTTGGTAGGGCAATTACGGAAGTAATGTAACAGGCGCTATTCTCATTGCTTTAATTTTTGAATAATTTCTTAAAACAATTAACCAAAATACCAAAATAACCTTTATCATATTCCTGTTGCACTTCTGAATGATTGAGTCCCTGGTCCCCACACCCTTGTTTGTTTTTCTAGTCCTCCTGGTTCTCCCACCACTCTGGGCTACTTTCCCTCCCCCTCTCACCTCCCCGCCCCCCCTCACCTGCCCTCCCCCGGGGGCCTGGTGCGCATGCCTGGCCTGACCTTTAATGGCGTAAAAGATCTCATCAGTGCCGTGCAAGGATACCAGGTAATGTGTGTGTGTGTGTGTGTGTGTGTGTGTGCAGGTGCGTGCGTGCGTGCGTGTTTCTGTGTGAGGGAACTTCTCTTCAACTCTTGTCTACATTGCCTCTGGCATTCCCACATGCCTTTTCAGTAGGATCCAAATGCTGTATTCAAATCTCCTTCCATTGTGGGTGTGTGTCCTCACACATCCACCGTGTTTGCCCAGAGGCTATCAAACAAGTTTATCTGCTCTGCGGCCCCACCCCTCCTCTCATACATACTGCTGCCTGCTTAGACTTGACTTGCCAGAAGTCATACTCAAAGTTGAGGAAGAGGAAAAATAAATCCCTGATATCATTGAACAGATATCATTTCTACCTGGACAGGGTCTCCGTGACGTAGATACTGTTTGGGGCACGACAGAACAGAATGTCCTGTCACCAGCATACCCATACTGGAGCGACTGGGCCTTCTGGAAGATTCACCTGTGTGTGTGTGTGTGTGTGTGTGTACACATACATACATGCGTGGCGAGTGCGCGAGTGTGTGTGTGTGTGTGTGTAAATTAGAAAAATAATGTTCCATAATGTCCCATTTTGGAGAGTGAGAACTAAATGGGTTTAGCTGAGCCTTCACGGTTACAAAAGTGTGAAGCTTTAAAGCGTGGTTAGGAGTAGAACTGGTTCATCACTGTATCCCTAGTGTCCCTCTAACTCCCAGCTCCTGTCTCCTGTGCATCCTCCCCCTCCCCTCTACCCCACAGTACGCCTCAGACGACGGACTCCCAATGCACGCTCACGGCCTCATGCACACCCATGACCCCACCAGGACTTTGCTTACGCAGTCCAAAGAATGGGTGTGTATTTAACGTGTCAGAGACACTGAGACAGGTTGCAGGTAAGGATGGGTTGTGTGTGTGTGTGTGTGTGTGTGTGTGTGTGTGTGTGTGTGTGTGTGTGTGTGTGTGTGTGTGTGTGTGTGTGTGTTCTGGGTTTAGATGTGTTAGGAAAGTTCCCACTAACTGCTAACTACCTCAGCAATGCCATGTCTAAACAATGAGACTGGTTAGAGGAAACGTTGTCCGAGCTGTCAAAGAGCCCTCTCTCTGTAATCTACTATCTAACTCTTGTCTTGAGGGAGAGTTCAGTTATATTGGAGATGATTGCACGTGTCCTCTCCTGCTTGGCTTCTCCTGCTCCATGACCTTAAAGGGGTTCGATGACGGGGATTGAGGGGTGGTGTAGGTTATCTAAGGTGTGGGGGAATGAGAAGTATATTCTGTATATGGGACTGTAGGTGAAGAGGATGGGTACACTTCTAGTCCTGCTGCTCGCAGTAATATGTAGTAGTTACTAAACCATACCCCTCTGACCCTCTCTCTTTTGCCCCTCTGTTTCCTCATCTAGAGTCTCCTTGAGGCGGTTCCTCACCTGAGCAGCAGTCTGATTGGTCAGTCCGGCGTAGGGGACCTCTCTCTCATGCCCCTCCCGCCTTTGATGACCAACGCGGGGGGGCAGTACTTGGACCTGGCCCTGCTGTAGGGTCACACACACACTTCCACGGGTGCATACACACTTATCGGAATATCATGCTGTACGTGGAAGACCTGTGCATCGCTAGCTTTTATTATAGAGCCTTTTTTGTTTTGTTTTTTTATTTATGTTTAAAAATAGAAATTAATGTATTTTATACCAAATCACCATGAACTTAGCCAAAATATCGTCTTTCTTTGTTTCACATTGCACAACATGTATTTTTAGAAGCCTTATCGAGATATAACTTGTTGAATAACATATAACCACTAAGATATATTTAAAGGTGTAGTGTGTAGAGTTTCGTAGGGTCTAGCGGAATGGACTTGGCAGAAATGGAATATGTATGTGAGTATGTTTAAACTTGTGTAATCCCATGGAAATGAGAATCCTTCTGTTTTTGTTACCTCAAAAAGGCACATTTATATCTACAAAGGGAGATAATTGTTTATCATCATCTCTCTTACCTGTAGGTTGGGACCTATACATGCAGACATTTTTACAGACTAAATAACAAAATACAAATTATAAATCGATCAAGGAAGCTCATAACTTGCCCCTTAGTTAATCGATGCTGTCGTAGAAGGTATCATTTTGGAGGTTCCTTCGTACAGGCCATTACAGGCCACTGTAGCTTCTCCTAGGTCGTTTGAAAGGGAGGGGAGGGGCCAGTATTCAGTTAGTTCTTATCTGCAAACTCAACGCTAGAAGCCACAAAATCCTACACACTCCGCCGTGAATATCTTATTCTCAATATAAGTATAGAGAAGTTACATATAGTAGCAAATTAAAATTTTCCTTCTGTGCTTTTTTGTAAACCAAAGTGTGCATGAGTGTGAGAGAAAAGTATTATGTGTGGCTGCTTTAATGGATTTTAATAACCTATCTGTTTGTGTCATGCCTTTTTCATTTTTTTTATATACATTTGATATAATACCTTAAAGATTGTATCGGAAACGTTAGTGCATGAAGAAGTTAGTAGTACTACCAAGAGATTGTTTACATATGGCCAACTACAAATGCACTGCTTATACTTATCATGAACACACATACAATATCTTCCTTTTGATTGACTTTGAACACAATGTTGACCCTACTGTCTGATGTTCTCCATCAGACCTCACATGGGGGTCACATCACATCCCATTCCAACACTATCTCCTAGTTTTTTATGTGTGTATTCAAACAGGGATTTACTTCCCTATTACATGATGTCTCTTGCCTTTGTGTTTTTGTGACACACCTCAACCCATGCCTATCCCAGTTGCTGGAAACCCAACAATGGGCTTGAACGCTTCCTTTCAGCTTGTTTCTCCACATCGCTGGTTACTGGATGAACCTCTACGGGTGTGTCTAGTAAACGCTATCACATACCTTCACTCTGCTCCTAGAAGACGCCAAAGATGCAGTTTGTTCCTTAAAGCCTTCCCCTTGTTGCCTTTTTCATTTTTTCATCAAGAAAGCGGTACAGGTTCTGCTAGTTAAACCACCTCCCTACAAACCACGGGCCAATTAGGAGGTGGCTCATAAGAGAGCTGATAAGAAGAGGAACTAAACAACTCTGTTGACATTCCTGTTGTGAATTTGAGTCTGCGTTTAGCCCCCAGGGGAAGGCCCCTGTATGTATGGGGCCACTCTTGCTGTTCTTCTGCCCTGGGAGAACCATGATGTCATTGTGAAGCGTTGTGTCCATGCCTTACTCATCAGCATCCAGCTCAGGATTACAGCCGGCGACAGTGCTTAAATGAAAAATAAACGTTACATGTGAAGTTAAGTCTGTCCTCATTCTGTTTGATTGGGAAGTTTCACAGCAGCGCCCCTTTTCATGATACGTAGCCAAGCAGAGTAAACAAGTAAACAAGGACTATTTTTTTAATATACTTCTCATGCAGCATGATTATTACCTCTAGTTTACACACACAAACACACACACATACACACACACACACACACACACACACACACACACACACACACACACACACACACACAGCATGGCAAAGGGTCTGGCTCTCTCCCAGTCAAATTAAGGGACAGGACATGGTGGGAAAAGTTAGGCATGGAGAGTACTTCAAGGAGTGTTGAAAGAGAGCGAGAGAGAACGAGGGAGTACACAACGATGTCGGACCCTCAGGGCTGAGGTGGCATTGTGTAATTCAACACTGGCCACCCCACCCTTCTTGATCCTATTTAAATGCACCCACTCGCTCCACCGCAACAACACTGAAATTGTTGAATGCATTGTGAAAGCCATTGGCCGTTGATTACATTTGAAACAAGCTTGTAACATTTTTGTAAACACAAATTGAGAGGTAATGACTAAAATATGCAATAGATTATGTAATGAACATAGTTCATTACATAATCTATTGCATATTTTAAATAATTAATAAATTTATTTATTTTAATTATTTAAATGTATGCAATAAATATGCATGGCATCGATTTCAACTTTCCATTCAAAAGAAACCTGTTTTGTGACTTTAAAAGCAAGTACAGTCATGTGAAAGACTTGCACGCCCGTTACAGTTTATTCCTCTTTAAATTTGAGGCACACATTCACTTGTAGGATTTACAGACACCATCTATCTTACTATACATCATTTATGGGGATCATTGCTACACCTGCACTGATCCTTAAAGAAGACTTGGATGTGGAGCCTCCATTCGTGGGCGGCTGATGGGTCTGAGGGCTGTCCCCGGCTGACTCATGGTAGATGGGTTTGTGACAACGAGTCAGATAGAAAGATGTTCTTTAGAACAACATTCTCTCACAGGTTGGGCGAAACACACACACACACACCCACACACACACACACACACACACGCACAAACACACACTGGGTGAGTCCGATCAACAGTTTCATGTCAGTGCATACAGTTTCATCTTTATTTGGAATTAAATTTTAAAAAAATTACACAGTAACAGCAAATATATCAATGGATATCTATCTGTTTATAGATATATAGATGTAAAATGTATATTAGAATAGTGGTTACACTGCCCTAGTTAATGAAATGGAAAACAACGTTTTCAGAAAGTTGACAGAAAGTTTGGGGAAACCTGATTCTGAACATCCCACCCTTTCAAAAGCAAAGAAAATAAATCTTTTTTTGGGGCGGATAAAATGTGGACTGTGCAAAATAGTGGTGACATACATAGTGCATCTGTTTGTCATGGCAACCTGAAATAACACCAAGTCGTAACTGTAGCTTTGTCTACATCTATTGGTGAGTGTGAGACTGCACCTCTGTGCTCCAACCTGTGACCTCATCAACCATCCCGATGATCCAATCTCTTGTCAACAACTGATTCAGCTCTTTGAAATAGACATGTATGTCCGGTGCACTGATAGACCAGAAAGCCAACCTGAAAACACACATGCAACTGAACGACGACAACAACAAATCACACAATGTATGAGACGGCAGTATTGAGGCTAATGGAAACACATGCAAGATACAGTAGGCGGTGACGTAGAAAAACCCAGGGGGACCCCATGTTCAGAGGGACTGGTCACACCCCATGTTCAGAGGGGACCGTTTACACTGGGGGGACCCCAAGTTCAGAGGGACTGGTCTAACTGGGGGGACCCCATGTTCAGAGGGACTGGTCACACTGGGAGGACCACATGTTCAGAGGGGACTGGTCACATTTGAGGGGGATCCCATGTTCAGAGGGGATCGGTTACACTGGGGGGACCCCATGTTCAGAGGGACTGGTCACTCTGGGGGGACCCCATGTGTAGAGGGGACCGGTCACATTGGGGGGACCCCATGTTCAGAGGGACTGGTCACACTGGGGGGACCCCATGTTCAGAGGGACTGGTTAGACTATGGGGGGACCCCATGTTCAGAGGGACTGGTCACACTGGGGGGACCCCATGTTCAGAGGGACTGGTCACACTGGGGGGACCAATGTTCAGAGGGACTGGTTCAATTGGGGGGATCCATGTCCAGAGGGACTGGTCACACTGGGGGGACCCATGTTCAGAGGGACTGGTCACACTGGGGGGACCCATGTTTAGAGGGACTGGTCTCCCTCTGGGGTCGGAGGACTAGCTTTGTCCAAGCGCCAACCCAAATGTAAAACCTTGCATGCAGTTTTCCCTTCCACCCACACTCCTCTAAAAATAGGTGTGAATATGTCTGGAAACCAATGTGATTGGGCCCCGTTTACCTGAATGTCGCCATGGAGCCCACGGGCTCCTCTCTGTCAAGTCTGATCGTTAACCTCAATTCGGTCTCTAGTTTTGTAAAATGTCATCTGGTAAATGTTGAAACATTGTGTTCTAAAAAAGCGAATTAAGGTTCTATTTTAATTTAGATGAACGTCATTAGTTTTTGCTCCCATACACGTCAGTTTTGAAGGTCTAAAAACCCTTGACATTCTGCAAATGGCTGGCATATACATATATACACTACCGTTCAAAGGTTTGGGGTCACTTAGAAAGGTCCTTATTTTTTTAAGAAAAGCACTGTTTTTTCAATGAAGATAAAATTAAATTAATCAGAAGTCTAAACATTTTGAATGTGGTAAATGACTGTTCTATCTGGAAACAGCAGATTTTTAATGGAATATCTACATAGGTGTACAGAGGCCCATTGCCAGTATCCATCACTCCTGTGTTCTAATGGTACATTGTTAAGCTAATTGTGTTAGCTAACGGCTTATTGATGATTAGAAAGCCCTTGAGCATTTATGTTAGCACAGCTGAAAACAGTTGAATAAGAGTGTGAGTTTTCATGGAAAACATGAAATTGTCTGGGTGACCCCAGACTTTTGAATGGTAGTGTATATATGTATATATATTACAGATCAAATCAAAACATACATGTAAGCAAATGTAGAGCAATCTGAAAATAATCATTTGGTGAGTCTTTTAAAATCATCACAGTTCTTGTGAATGCATAATACAGCATGTATATAAATATCCTCTTAGAATAACAATTAAGCCAATTACATTTGTACAAATATATAAAAACTTTTATATAATTCGCGGAATGCATTGTGCGCATGTGGCGATGACGTCATGGAGGTTAAGGGTCTTGCCTCAGAGGTCAAGGTTCATGCCTCAGAGGTCAAGCGTCACGCCTCAGAGGTCAAGGTTTGCGCCTCAGAGGTCAAGGGTCATGCCTCACAGCTCCGTCATGAGGAGCGCCCGCAGAATCTTCTCCCGGTCCAACCGCTCCTCTCCACTGTACACAAGAGAACCAAGACCACCCATAAGACATCCAGTGAGTTACTAAACACACTCCACTAAGACCACCCATAAGACATCCAGTGAGTTACTAAACACACTCCACTAAGACCACCCATAAGACTTCCAGTGAGTTACTAAACACACTCCACTAAGACCACCCATAAGACATCCAGTGAGTTACTAAACACACTCCACTAAGACCACTCATAAGACATCCAGTGAGTTACTAAACACACTCCACTAAGACCACCCATTAGACATCCAGTGAGTTACTAAACACACTCCACTAAGACCACCCATAAGACATCCAGTGAGGCACTAAACATACTCCACTCAGACCAGCCATAAGACATCCAGTGAGGTAATAAACACACTCGACTCTGACCCCTCAGCCTAACGTCATACTTCACCATTCATAGATAATGTTAGCAAAGGAAAGAAACTGTTCCCAGGCCAGCACCACAGGAGAGGGGAGAGAGGAGGGGGAGAGAGGAGGGGGAGAGAGAGGGGGGGAGAGAATGGGGAGAGAGGAGGGGCAGGGAGAAGAAAGAGAGAGAGTAGAGAGAGGAGAGAGGAGGGGAGAGAGGAGAGGGGAGAGGAGGAGGAGAGAGGAGAGGGGAGAGAGATGAGGGGAGAGAGGAGGGGGAAGGTGAGAGAGGAGTGAGGAGGCGGAAGAGAGGAGTGGGGAGATAGGAGGGGGAGAGAGGAAAGAGGAGAGGAGAGAGGAGGGGGAGAGAGGAAAGAGGAGAGGAGAGAGGAGGGGGAGAGAGGAAAGAGGAGAGGAGAGAGGAGGGGGAGAGAGGAGGTGGGACAGAGGGGGGTTTACCTGTCATTATGGGCGGCGGTGTAGGGGATTAGGTGTGGGATGGAGCTGCGGAAGAAGGACGGGGACAGGTTTGGGGAGGGAGAGAGAGAGGCACAGCGGGAACTGCCAAGCTCCAATGTTGGCATCTTATTATCCACCTGTAATACATAAGCATGCACATGAACATACACACACACACACTCACAAAAATGCACACACACACACATACAGAGAGAGACACACACATATACACACACACACACACACACACACACATACGCATGCAAACACACACGCACATGCACACTCACACAGACACACACACACACAAACAAACAATCACACACACACAAACACACACACAGACATACACATAAAGAGAGAGAAAGAGAGAGACACACACAAACACACACACATGCACAAAAAAACAGATAGCGAGACACACACACAAACACACACACACACACACACACAAACACACACACAGGCACTCACAAACACACAGAGAGACACACACGCACACATATTTTTCTGTGCAAACAATGTTGCTTTTACTTAATCATACTCATGGGACTGTATTATGTTCTACAGAAGTACAATGACAACATTAAAGAGAGATATAGAGAAAGAAGAGAGAGAGGGAGAGAGAGAGAAATGTTTTTGAGGGTGTTACCTGTGGGTATATCGGAGGCTGTATTTGTCTGTCTAATGAACTGTTGGAACCAGACTTGGTTGCACTTTCGGCCGAGATGGCTGCAAGGGCTTCTGGGAGATTATCCTCATCTTCATGGTTACTGTCAACCAACCAGATCATTAACCACAAATAAAGTCAACATTAACCCCAAGTAACACATCTAGTTATGTATGCACAAAGATGCCATGATAAAGCCCTGAATTAAAAGATCAGGAATGCATCGATCATACGGTCTAGTTGGTTAGTGTATTCCACTGTCAGCCGAAAAGGTTGTGGGTTCAATCACAAGTCCCTGCAGCCTATGAGCAAGACACATAACGTCCTAGCTGCTCCTCAGTAAAGTGTATCTGAATTCACTGTTAGTGGCTTTGGACAAAAGCTTATCCATAATAACTAAATAGTCAAACATATAGAGATACAGTATATAGAGATCAGTGTCTTATCTCTACTTACAAGCTGTACTGCCGAACTAGTCGTTTCCTGCGGTTGGTGTTGATGTTGTAGGAGTTAGGGTGGGGTCTGTCCAGGGTCCGGCTGTAGTCTGACCAGTGGGGGTTCTTCTCTACCGTCAGACTAGAAGCGGCCGAGTCTTGAGATGAGCTCTGGTATCTGAGGACACGGACACACACCCACACACACAAACATGCACGCACACACACACACACACACACACACAAACACTCACACCCACAGTCCCACGCACACACATACACGCACACACATACCCCCACACGCACACACACACACACACATACACTCATTCACACACCCCAGCACGCACATGCATACACACAAATTCACACACACATACACAAAAATACATAGCATACAGGCACCGATATCCACAATAATACACTTTGATACAAACATAGTGCACAGTACAGGTTAAATAACTAAAATACAGGCCTTTCATTGGAGGTGTCACTGGAGCCCTTCCCTCTCGGAGTGGTCGGAGGCTCCTGGTGTGTCACACAGAGAGATTGAATGAAGAAAAGGTTATCTCCCAGGACCACCTTGTTAGCATGTCAGGGAAGCGCACCCCTCCTGCATGCATAAAGTGGGGAGGGGCCGGGGGAGAGCGGGCCTCACCCTGAACGCAGCCTCCATCTGGGCCTTGAGGATGTTACACTTGAGGTGGTCAGGCAGCAGGCATGGGGTGCTAGGGGGGTGCAAGGACTTCTCAGACAGCTGCTTGTCCTCCGCCTGCAAGGGGGGCGAGAGGGAGAGGAGGCGGGAGATTACAAAACGGAAAATAAAAAAATAAAGATGAAACATGAAGGATTAAGTGTGTGAGTATGTGTGTGTGTGTGTGTGTGTGTGTGTGTGTGTGTGTGCGCGTGTGTGTGTGTGTAAGAGGGGCGGGGTGACCTTGTTGTCGATGTTGATGTGGATCGAGGGCCAGGGGCTGGAGTCGCTGTCTGTCTCCGGAGCCTTCCGGAGGGACTGAGAGACATCCAGACCATCGCACGGACGAGGGGAGGCTCGGTGCCCTGACACACACGCACGCACACACACAAATGCACGCACACGCACACACACACACATGCACACACACACACATGCACGCACGCACACACACACAAACATATGCATGCACACAGACACACACACAGACACGCAAACACATACGCACGCACATGCACACACAGGTAGTATATTAAATAGGAAGTGCTGACTAGCATGGGAAGCCCAGCAGATGGCGGGGGGTGGAAGGATTACAGAGTTCCTCAACTTTATATTAGTACAGATGATTTAGTTTTGAACTTTTCTCTGTATTCACAAAAGAAAAATGAGTATTTTGTTATTTATTAACTTTCTTTGTAAAATAAAGGTTAATGATGAAAGTATTTCACATTTAATAAAACCTATTTTACATTGTTGTTTAGAACTGTTTATTTTTGCTAATTATTTCTAAATCATCAATATGTAACCAACAAGACAACACAAGGAGGTTGGTGTCAAGTGCTGTTGATAAGGTTTACAGACACACTACCTCGCCCGTGTGTGCGTGTACTCAACTGGTGTTGCTGTGTGTGTGGCAGAGCGTGTCCTGGCTGTGTGTGTGTCGCCGGTGGTGATGCTGGTGGATCTTCCCAGCATACGGCGCCTCGTTCTCCTCCACGCTGAACTGGTGGTCTGAGCCAGGACCGCTGAGAGGAAAACTGAAGACGGGACACGAACGCACAGTCATAACAAACTCACGCCCCGCCCCCCCTCCTCCATCGCCCCGCGCTGAGTCACGGTTGTCCATAACCTAATAAAAGTTTTTTTGCTGATACTCTTTTACTTCCTGATCAGAGGATCCAAGACACATGTACATTCGTCTTCAGTATTTCTAATTTCAAATGAAAACTGACAGAGATAAAGAATAGAAGAAACCACACGGCTATTTTGCGCTTTATATATTATCGTAAGAGTGCAGGATGAATGACATCCAAATTAATTTACAGTTGTGTTCATGTTTAAGACAGGTTGACATGGCTTTAAGGCATACTGTGATTGGAGTAACCAGTTCAAAGCTGAGAAGACCCTCTGCATCATACAGATAAAACCTGATGTAAACAAACGGCTGACTGCAAACGGTTACTACATTCTGACAACACATCTGGAGGAAAAGAAAATGAATCCTTGCACGCATGAAAACACATCAGAAAAATTGGTGATCTACATTTGGTTTTTAACCTCACCTGCATAAGTTACTACTACTGATATCAGCACACAAGTGGCCTCAAGCAGACGAGACCACATTATTTAAACATAGCACAAATGATCGCTTTACATTCAAGAGTTCTGCCTTCAAATCCCAGTTTCATGACGAATTTGTGTGAATTAGGTGATTTTCCTCTATCTCGCTCAACACAAATACAGAGGCCTGATGGAAACTTGCCCATTCCTATTAAAAGAATGATTTGCACCATATTAAAACAATTACAGCAAGGACAAAGACAATTACACAAGCAATAAGGAAAAGGTGAAATTATAATACTTCCTAATTGGCCTCTATTTTGCCCCCAACTAAAAAACGCTTTATTTTGGAGGATGTGACACAAGAGATGTGGATGACCATGATGACCATGATGACCATGACCACGATGATGATGTCAATGCAGATGAAATCTCCATTGATTTAAGAGTCCAGCAACAAAGCTTCTCTCTTTGGGGTGTTTTCTTTTGTTTTGTCTTTGGAAACAGCTGGACTCCAAGCAAGCCCAGGTCAAAGGTCAAAGTGCGGTCATGACCTTATCCCTGTAAACCACACTGATGGACCCTGGAAAGGCGCCACTGGTTCGCTCAGGCATGGCTTGGGCGTGAGATGGAGGTGGATGATGAGGATGAGGATGAAGATGACTATGGCCGCTCCCCTCCTCCTCCTCAAAGACGCTTTCACTTGGAGCCCTGAACATGACAGGAGATGAATGAATGAATTCTCAAACAGTCAGGCTGACAAACAGACACAGAAGAAGACCGACAGAAAGACAGAGACACTGACAGAGAGACAATAAGGCAAGCATGACAACACAAAGACAGGCAAACACAGAAACGCAGCTGGACAGACGGACGGATATGAGCCCTAGCCCGGGTGTGTGAGAGGCGGACTGCAGAGTGCTCCTGCAGCGGGCATCAGGGAGTGGGAGAGGGCAGGCGTCTCTATTAATAGACAGCTGACCTCCAGCGGCCCCATCCCCAGACCCCCATTGGACAGATGGTGGGTCAACAAAAAACTCAAACTCACACCCCCAGATATATCCATTTGCCATTTGAAATACTGCTTGGTGAATCCCTGCTTCCCCCAGGGTTATAGTATATCTGTTGGGGTGAATGGGGATTGGAGATGATGTTCATGGAGGGGAGCCCCTTACCTGTGGGGTGGCGTGAGCCCCGAGTGCTGCAGGTAGATGGGGGGGCTGAGAGCAGGGTGGGGGGCGTTCCAGGCCTCATGACCCAAAGGAATGTTACGCTGGTACTGGAGAGAGGGGGGGGGGGGGCAGATTGATTAAAAAGGTAATAAAGATGATTCACGGCACTCTGTTTTTAATGACATCATTGCGGGCGATCGTGGCATCTTACCGGATGGATGCTTGGGTCAGGGCTAGCTTGGGAGCTAGGGGAAAAGACAAATATTATCCTCACAGTTAATGGTAAATTGGCACTCAACTTGATTATATAGTGGCTATCACAACGGATGGGGACCGACTGACTCACTTGACGAACTGATTTGGACCTGTGTGTGTGTGTGTGTGTGTGTGTGTGTGTGTGTGTGTGTGTGTGTGTGTGTGTGTGTGTGTGTGTGTGTGTGTGTGTGTGTGTGTGTGTGTGTGTGTGTGTGTGTGTGTGTGTGTGTGTGTGTGTGTGTGTGTGTGTGTGTGTGTAATTAAAAGGTACCGTAAGTGTTCTCGTAAGCAAACCTGCCATAGACAAAAGGAATCCACCAGTCGGAAGAGATGCCTCTAACTAGCAGCTATTTGAGGAGGCTGTTCAGAGGGTGGGAAGGAGCTTCTTGGATTTCCTCGAATGTAATTGTTTTATTTTTAGGAGTTAGGGGTTTAGGTTAAAACAAGGACTGCTAATTTAAGAGCAGTCCTCCAGTGTGTGCATGTGGAGCCGCAGGCTGGGTCAAGTGGACTCACCCGATGTGCAGCGGCTTGGCGGGGGACACGCCTGCAGACGACCCGACCAAGAGGAGTTGGAGGAAGGAGAGAAGGAGGTCATTTGACATGTGGGTGTGGTCTCAATTACCTTTGGTGTTCAGAGCCTTATGAGTCAACGGCCGATAGGTAGATTGACGAACACAGAGATTGTGACATCCGTCAGCAACACGCAAGCTCTGTGTTCGCCAATCTACTTATCGAGTCTTAAAAACAAAATGGCGTCGACGGGTGATCTACTGATGGTATTGTGTGCATAAAATGCACACAATACCATCATTAATAAACGATCTGTATACTTACAAAGTTCTCAATGCCTCGTTTTATATGTTAAGACCCTAATTATACTACCAAAGAAGTGTCAGGCTACTTTTAGCCTTTTAAGTGGTTTAAAATAGCGATTTAGTTTTTACCATAGCCAGTGCCCCCATCGTTCCAAGTTTATAGCGTTTTAATAGAATTGGCTAAAAACAGCCAACTGAAGAAAGCTTCTGTATGCGGTTTTTGTGCTCGTTTCAACTCGTTATCATACAAAACATATCCCAAATCCATTTTACACCGGAATTACCCTTTAAGCCCTGACCCCTTGGCCCTCAGCCCACAGACAGGTCTACTGGTAGAGGCCGAGTTCCCGCTCTTGCTCTGCGCCCCCAGGACGTGGCTGCTTGGACAATCCTTGGGGTGTCAGTGCACAGACCCCGACTCCCTGGAGTCTAAGCAGTCTACACACGACTGGAAGGCATTTAATTTATTGTTTCGTCGCACAGAGCAGGAGGATCATGGCTGTCAAAAGTTGGGGATTGTGGAGGAGTGAAGGCTGTGTACAGCCAAATGTGTAGGCCCAAAATAGCCCAGACGGCGTTGGAGGAGGTCTGTTTTAGAGGAACAGCGTGTGAACGTCCGGCCACAGTGGTAATTCAGAGTACTACAACAACATGCTCTGCACCAGCCTTACCCCAGGTGCCTAAGCTTCAGTGTCTGCTGTAATGTCAACTATACACTACCTTCACTCAATGTACCTTCCACCACACATGAACCACACACTGCTTATTTCAGTTCATGATCTTTATCATGTCATGTTATTGAATCTATTAGAAGGGTCAGAATGAGGTCTTAGCGATTGTCTGCAGGGGGTCCAGAGTGAGAGCGGTTTAGTAGACCACCAAACCAAATGTATGAGACTTTATGTATCATTGAATTATCATTAAGAAACATGTTAACAACATTACATTTTAGATTGTGTTGTCGTTTAAAAACAATTCGATTTTTTCTAAATGTATATCAAATATTTTTTGGTTGCATTTGAAGACTTCAAGGATCTCTCACTAATCTGTGCCAATATCCATATGGGGTGACCCTGACCGACCTTTGCCCCCCAGGGAGTGTGTTCTGGAGGGGTATCGTTTGCTGGGTCTCCTTTCAAAGGTGCTGGCCCTCCTCATCCGACTGCCATGAGTGGCCTGGTACTCCGTCTTCCCACTGAGACGGACGGACAAACAGAGAGACAGAGAGAGAGAGAGAGCCAGACAAAGAGACACACATAGAATGTGAAAAGGTCAAAGCCATGCCTCTTGGAACCGAGGTGTCAACGTGACAACGGCCTTAAAGCGATACCCACATCATCATCACAGATGCACTGAACAGAGATAAGTCTCTGTTCTATATGATGATAAAGGTTTCCTAATCTGTTTTGCCCTTCTACAGCAATAGGTATGAACCCCTCTTCTCAAGTTGAATAAGACTTTGTACTAATGGCTGTTACCATAGCAACTGATGACCTGTAGAACGCCCCAAAATAAATAACACTGCCAAAACCTAATTGGTATTTTTTTGATACTTGGTGTTGATTTACAGTATTGCCAAAATCAAACATAGACACTGAACAGTTAACCGTGCAATAAATCAGGCCACGGCTTGCATGTGGTCTAGAAAGAGGTGCTATCTATACATGTCTGTATTGATTGATTGACACAGGAGGCTGATTTGAGAATGTGCGCAGCCATGCAGCCGCCACTCACACGCGCCTTTTGACAGAGCAGGCTGCAAGGTCTGGCTTTATTCTCATCCCAGATAATAGTTTGACAATAAAAACAAACAACATCAAGAGAACATTTCTGTCACCATAGGAACAGACCCGTGTAACCATAGATACACTGTAACCATAGCTACTTGCTCTTTGTTTTACATGACACACAATTCCCCCTATGCATAAGAGGCACCGCGGGCCAGATCTACCGTCTTAGCCAGCAGCTGCACCCTCCCCTCCAGTGAGACTCCCCTTCCAAGGAGGGCCGCGCTGGCCAGTGGGGCCGGGACGCTCAGGACAGAGTGGGTCTGGGAGGGGGCTGCCTCTGGGCTCTGACCTGAATCTGAAGCGCGAGCCCAGCCGTGTGAAGTCACTCTGGCTGGCCTTGCCCGTGGCTGGCTGTCGCAGCCGGAAGAAGGCGTGGCTCTCCACCGCACACTTCCACAAGTGCTTACAGTTTTTAGAGCTGTCCAACTGGAACACAAACGTGTGCTCCTGCTCCCGGCCCTAAAAACACACACACACACACACACACACACACACACACACACACACGCACACGCGCACACACACACACACACACACACGCACACACCAACGGCTGCAGGTCTGGGCTGAACAGGAGTGTTCTTCTATGGTGTTGCTTGTATGTAGGGCGGCGCCCCCCACTCCCCCACAGACACCTACCTGGTCGTCATCCTCCACCACCACCAGGGTGAGCCGACTCTTTTTGAAATCCAGACGGGTGATCTTGGGCCTGGGGAAAGAAGGCCACAAACACTCAGCATTCAGAGGCTATCAACGCATGAATGAGGACGTTTCCATTACACAGCAGAAGCACTGGTACCAGAAAAAAAGGCCGATCTTGCTGGAGCCCTCGAACACCAGGATGCCGGTTGGCGTGAGGCCCAGCGCGTACTCCCCTCCGTCGCGACCCTGAGGACACGACCAGGCGGCGTGTTTGAAGAACAAGAAAAACAAACAGACATCACGTCAGACCTCACAGCCTCTCCTGGCAGAGAGCACACAGCACACAGAGAACATAAGCTAGAGTATACACAGGAGGAGAGCAGAGACGCGCTGGCACTGGTGTGGTGTGAAATCATGGTGGTGATACTGACAGACGGGAACACCAACCTTGACAAAGTGCATATCCACGCCGTATAGCTCCAGCCATTTGCATTTGTTGAGGAAGCAAATCTCAGCCTGCGACGGGCTCTTCCCTCTGGGGGGGGGGCACAAAGGCGGGTTGGGTTTTTCACAATCTCCAAATGTGGTTTTCCCTCTGTGCGTGTGACAGCGCTCATGCCTTTTATTATTATCAAAACAAAAACCGACATCATAACGGCCGCTTTAATTACAAAGGAGCGGATGAGTTCAGGGATGAATAGTCACAAGAAACAAACCCCTGTGGACAACTGCCTCCCCCGCCCTCTCCTCCTCCTAGGATTCAGCAGGAGGGAGGGGTCTGTGTGTGTGTTTGTGTGCACAACCCCTTGCTCACTGGATGGGGTTGTGCCTTAGCATAGGTGTGTATGTAATTTCATCAGATATGGTAGCCATCAGACTACAGGGGGTGGGGTTAAATACTGACTGGATTCAATCAAGACCCGTACAACGATTATCCCTATAATCCTTCACACAGGGTCAGAGAGAGGGAGAGAGAGGGGGAGAGAGAGGGAACAGCGGTACACCGGATGGGAGCTGTGTAGCCTGAGAACAGCAGCGGTTGAGCGGTCGTCCGCTTCCCCAACTAACTATCCAATATTTCACCAGAGCAGATGTTCATCGTGCTCCAACAATGAGAGCCACGGCACGGCCTACTCACAGGCTGCTCACACAGAGCACCAGACTATTGTCATAATGACCGGGGGTGTCGAGCAAGGAAAAGCTAATGTCCTCCAGGTCTTTTTCTCACCAAAAGAAACAACAAGAAACACCCAACCCTAGATCAATAGATTTCCTCCACAGATAACCACGCCCTCTCACCTTAGCTCCACCCATTTGTTGAAGATGTCCGCCTCCATGTCCTCACTCTGTTTGGGAGTAAAACGAAACTCCGACACCAGCTCGGGAGAGTGCTCCGATGGATCACAGTCTCCGAGCTCACCTGGAGAGGACACACACACACACACACACACACACACACACACACACACACACACACACACACGAGAACAGGGTATGAGGGAAAGCACTAAGAGTAAAACCTTTT
The DNA here is from genome assembly GCF_949987615.1 of Pollachius pollachius. Lineage (NCBI taxonomy): Eukaryota > Metazoa > Chordata > Actinopteri > Gadiformes > Gadidae > Pollachius > Pollachius pollachius. The sequence continues at coordinate 30,520,897 of NC_136934.1, read as the reverse complement.
GTGGGGAGGGAGTGCGATGTGTCAACAGGTCATTTTCCCTGTTCAAAGCATTAACATTTCAATCCACCACCTTGCAAACACCCATTAGCTCACAACGTAGACGGAGGCAATGGAGCATACTCACTTTCTAGACAAAAGGCCCCCAACTCAACGGAGACGTCATAGGGACATTTCAACCTGGTGAAAGAAAACGACACCTCGGTGTTGAAAGGCTCTGCAAACACACACATATATAATCCCATAAACATCCACAAAGGCATGTTTTCCTAATGGGAAACATGCTCCTCTTATTATGCAAGTGAAAAACTGTTTGGTCAGGGTGTATGTGCTTGTGTGTGTACATGGAAATACTGCACGTGTGTGTGTGCGTGCGTGCGCAAGAAGTAGGGAGAGCTGCTCTTATCCTAAAAATAAGAAGCCCTCTGCCGTCCTGATCTCGGCCTCATAATGGAGCCTGACTCAGGGGAAGAATGGCCCAGATAAAGACTGAGCATGCGAGTCCCCATTCTCCCTGCTATGTGTGTTGGTGCGGGTATGTGCGCTTGTGTGCAGTTGAGGGTGGGGAGGAGGCAGAGTCCAGTTTACACAAGCACCTCAAACCCGGGTGACTTGTCATAGAGAATGAGTGACTATTTAATATAACTACTTATATTTAATTAAGGGGTCTGTGAATGTAAAATCAAACTCATGATCGAGATTTGTTTTTCATGTTAATAGAGTTTAAATGAGGCTAATGCTAGTGGCCAAGATACTATACTAATGTTGATAGAGCAAACATGATGCACTAGCGGCATAAACTACAAGGCCGTTTACCAGGTCAGAGAAAGAGGACAACCTTGCCCGGTGTGTGTGTGTGATTATTTAACCGGAACATTGCCTATTGCTCCTATTCTTATTTGTGTGTGTGTGTGTGTGTGTGTGTGTGTGTGTGTGTGTGTGTGTGTGTGTGTGTGTGTGTGTGTGTGTGTGTGTGTGTGTGTGTGTGTGTGTGTGTGTGTGTGTGTGTGTGTGTGTGTGTGTGTGTGTGTGCGTGTGTGTGTGTGTATGTGTGTGTGCTCACACACACACACACACACAAACACATGTGCGTGCGTGACAAATGGACATGTCAAAGACCGCTTACTTGCCAGACAGGATGTCTTGTCGCAGCTGCAGCACAAACAGATACCTGAGAGAGAGAAGGAGAGGTAACACAGATGAATGAGAAACCCAGGCTAATAAATAGATTGAGGCATCAATAGCTTTTCTTCCTAATCATAAAGAAACACAAAATACCTTCCTTATCCGCTGTGTGGCCGTCTGGCCTTGATTACGAGTGGCACAGGGGAACTGGCTAATTAGCTCTGCTGCCCATTGGACCTTCTTTAATGAGCTGGGGTGAACCCGCGTGTGTGTGTGTGCTTGTGTGTTGGTTCGTGTCTGGTTACCTGGTGAATTCCTCATGCAGGTTATTTGGCTCTGAAGAGTAAAACTTAACTCTGAAGAAGAGTCTGTACGGAGGGCCGTCTAGAGAGTAGAAATGTAAAGCGTTACCCGAGACATAACATACACAAGTGAGTAGGAGGAACGTGACAATGGGCCCAGAATAACAAGTACATTTACTGAATTCTAACTTAACAATGGCAGGGCTACACAAAGACTTAAGAATTGTGGTGTACCACTACTTTGTGCGTCCTGCCTCCATGTTATGCACTGCCTTTTTACGAGTCAGTAAAATACATACTTGGCTCGTGATAACTTATTGTGTGTGGAACTATTCCTGCCACGTACCTACGGAGCTTATTACACTTAGAAGAAGGATTCAGCCTGAAGCCATTCATCCTGCAGTCACCAGCCCAAAGCCAACAAGGCAAATACGGCCAGGGCAGCTAATGCTCATGCTAATCACCGTGTCAACATTTGATAATAATAAGCCACCTGCTACCAACGCACCTACCTCACATGTGCAAATGTAAAATAATGTGTTAATAGTGTGTGTGTGTGTGTGTGTGTGTGTGTGTGTGTGTGTGTGTGTGTGTGTGTGTGTGTGTGTGTGTGTCTCACCTCGTATCTGTTTCTTTATGAGTTTGGACATATCTAGCCAGTGCTGAAAGAACAGAGATGAAAGAGAGTGAGTGAAATAGATGACTCTTATCTGCTCTATCTCGAAGCTAAAGCATGAAAAGTTTAAGTGCTGGACTCATTATGCCGATATGCAAACACATTGGCACTCACTGAAACCTGCTCAGAGTCCATGTACTGCAGCCCAAAGTAGTCAGCCTCCACCAGGTCCAAATGATATATGATCTGGTCAAACAGCTCCTGGCCCTTTGACTTGCTCTGCAACAAAAGAACCAGGGAGGTGGGCTGGGCCTGCTACTACAACGTGTGTGTGTGTGTGTGTGTGTGTGTGTGTGTGTGTACATTACTGCTGCATCTGGGTCAAAGTGAAAGGGACAAGGCCTGTCTCCTGAGGGACAGACCCTCATTCAGGCCTTTTTGAAACACACACACACCTTGATAACTTTCCGTCAGCAACGATGTGTTCTAACCTATATCCATGTAGACCGAAGGACACACCAGGGTCTGTGAATGCATGTGCGTGGCAGCAGGATGCGTGTGTGGTTGGAGCACGGGAGGGGTGGCAGCCTTGTACTTTGACTTGTGATTAAGCGCTCTAAAGTTTCTGCCCTCTGTGTGTGTAAAGGGGGGTGGCTGCTTCTAGCCTTTACTGTCCTGATTATGATCAAAATACACAGCCCTGGTCATGTGACCTAAACAGGGCAGAGCCAAAGCCACAGACACAAACGTCAGACCCGTGAAGTTTCACATCATGGAGATTATACGCATCATATATATATATATATATATATATATATAAATAAATAAGATTATACCATGAACCTATTCCGACATTATCTTTTCAAATCATCAATTTCATTATTATTTTCCGATCTTGTTTTCTTGTTGTTGCCTGGCCAGGTGACAGCTGTTCATAGGCCAGTTCTGCACCAATCCGTGCACCTGTTCACTCCCCTCCCCGTGGGAACACCAGCGCTGACATGAGCCGACTTGCCCGGCACACCTGGGCCCGGTCTGGCAGTTTGACAGCCCTGTGTCGCTTCTCAATTGTTTGTCTCAACTGTAATATCTACTTGGGACACCATGCCACACACACACACACAGTTTTTCCTTTAGCCCCGTCCCCCTGGCCACCGCCTGCACACGAGGTGACACATAGAACTGTGACACATATGACCTTCAGAATGAGCACACATATCTTATGGAGCTTGTTCGCTCACCCGCATACATTCACTCATTCAGACCACCCACCCAGCCATCCACCCGCCCCGTCGCACACCGAGAGAGCACTCAGTGGATGACACAAAGCCCCCCCCCCCCCCCCCCCCCCCCCCCCCCCACACACACACACACACACACACACTCTGATAAATCAGATGTGGGAGTCAGGGAATAGAGGTGCGGAGAGATTAACGACGGGGAACATACAGAGAGGAGAGGAGAGGAGCGGAGAGTAGCATAGGTGGAAGGAGGGGAGGATGAAGAGAGACTGTAGAGGAGTACAATGCTGGGTGGGAGGGAGGGGAACGAGAGGACGAGATGTAAAAGAGCGATAGGGAGAGGATGGCACGAGGAAGTACGATAGGGACTGTGGCTGTAGCACGAGGGATTTTATGACAGCAGGCAGGGTAAACAAGAAGGAGGTGTTGGTGAAGAGGAAAAAGCAAAAGACAGTGAAAATAACAGCGGAGGAAAAGCTTCAGGTGAGGTTCGCCGATCTCCCTGTTGTTAAAACGAGGAAGAGATGTCATGAACCGGTTATCACAACGTCCAGATGAGTTGTGCCTTTCTCTGAACCACTATCCAACCAGTACACAATACAACTTTATATACCTGTTCCGCTAGAACAGCGTCGTCCTGCACAACAAGCTGTCTGTTTATGTGACCCGTATGCCAATGTAAACACTTTAATAACACCGGATGGGCCGATGCACTCACGGGCAAATCCACATTGACGTCCGAGCCATCCAGTAGTAAAACGCGACAGGTGATGGTGGTCCTAGCCGTGCCCGCCGCGGGGATGTGGACGGCCGCTCCCCCGGTCACCACCGCCGGGGCATGGACGACCTGCTGCTGATGGGCGAGCAGCAGGGGGTTCCCGGTGGACCCTCTCCCGCCTCCTCCTCCTCCACCACCGAGACCGTCCGCCTCGTCCTGGTCGGTCGCCTGGAACCGTCTCCGTCGGCTAAACGTTCGGCGCAGAAAGCCCATCATCTTTGGGATCCACCACTGGTAGGGGTCTGTCCGTGTCGGTCGGTAGTGGCGGCTGAGCGCACCGGAACACCGCGCGGAGTGGGTTCGGAGAACCGGGGTCCTGTGCTGCCACCTTCGCAGTGCAGGAAAAGTAAAAAAAAAAAAAAAAAGATCAGTGGGTACTCTTCGGGCTGCCGATCAATCCTTAAAGCTGGACGTCGGCAGCGGCTGGTCGTCTACTTAGACCGCATACCAATCCGAGCTATCCAATGCGTCGCGGTGCCAACTAGTTGATTCCCGACCCTGCATCGAGCCTCCACCAGGCAGGAGTCGCTGGCGGAAATGAAAGCCCTTTGCACCTGCCGCTGTGCAAACTTGCTTGTGCTGAGGCTGAAATCCCACCGAAATCCCGTCCGGCCGCTCCGCAGTGGGGACCCCGGTGTCACATCGTCCGAGAGGGAGGTCGGTGTATGTGTGTGTGTGTGTGTGTGTGAGTGTGTGTGTGTGTGTGGACCCGAATAAACGATATCAAACCGCTTGAAGGATCTCGGGACTCGTTGTTGTTGAATGATGAGCACCGGGGAGGGAGGCTTCTGATCTACCTCTGAGGTAAAAGTTAACCAGCGAAACTGGACCGACAGCATGCTCTGCGCCTGCGTAAAAACACAGAGCTGAACAAACTTTCTTTCCCCTATGTGGCCAGCCGACCCAGCAGTGTGGTAACAGACTAGCGCCACCTATCTGTCAGTCCACCATTTGACAAAATGAGGAAATTCAATCCAGTATGGGTGGTCATGCACAATAGGCGGTTAATGGGATACAATACAAATAACAATACATACGCCTGTTCATGTTTATTATTAGATAATTAAAATAATGAGAGTAGCTATAAACAGACAGGACAACAGGCAGCCTAATACTGTAGGTCCTTTGTTTGCACATTATGGCACACAGACATTCAGGAGTCAGATCATATCATGAATGTGATTTAATAGGATTAAATCCCACAGGAATCACACTTGTGTGTAGATAAGATTTAGATTTATCTACACACAAGTGTAGATAATTTATCTACACACAAGTGTAGATAGATTTAGATAGATTTTTTACCAGGCTGTGCCCTCCAATGTGTGCTTAACTTAACTAAATATGATGTCACCAGACACAACAAAGTGGAGTACAAAAAGGCTTAAAAGTGTGTATTTACAAAATCATCATCATTACAGTCATTCTTTCCAGGTAGCCCTGCGTCCTCAAAGTGCAGCATTCAACACAGTCTACATCATAAAGTGTTCATCCTGACACCATGGAAAACCAGATTGGTATCGACTTTTCTGCACACCAGAAGTCAGAGGCATCAATAGAAATCAATGTATTTATTCAGTGTGTCAATAATTTAATTGAGGTGGTGATCCTTGGGGTGGGGGAGGGCGGTCTCCCTTGTGTTGCCTCCACCCGAAGATACAGAAGTTGATAAGGGTCACATAGTTTATAAAAGCGCTAGAAATGTCCACGGGATCAGGCAACTAAGGCACTGTTCTAGGGGAGCAGCAGTCTGGTGTTTAGCTCAGGGCGTTGCTATAGTGCTAAATAGCGTTCGCTTCAGTACCACTGTCATTCTCACCCCGCAGGGAACAGAATCTCTCCATTTCTTCCACCATGCTCCTTATTCAACAACGGCCATCTTTGTTCCATCTTGGTTTTTAAATGCTTGATGCTTTTGGGAAACTGATTGCCGAATTGTCCGCTGAAGGTGAATGAGGCCCACTGAATACCGCTTCAAACTACAAACTCATAATGCTTATGTCCTGTGTGCTCAACCTAGACCATGCAGCGCACATACAAATATTCTCAGAGTCTAGCCAGACTCATACCAGTCCAAAGTATGGCAAAATGTTGGGGACATCATTCAGTAGCAGGAGGGACCCTCAATCTTCTTGGTATGGAAGGTAGCTATTGGTGGAAGGAAGTTAGGCTGGTGTGTGTGTGTGTGTGTACGTGTGTCCTGCTTTGGATGGATAGCAGTAGTGAGGTAAGCTATTGGGTTGAAGATCTTTTCTGTCTCTCTTTGTAGACTCGTAGTATGGCCTCACACACAAACTGGAACTGACACTGAAACACAGAGACATGAGCTGTTGGACACTGGTAATAGCAAGTGCTATTAGTTACTGGTAAAACGTACTGGTATTAGTAACTGATAAGGGTTACGTTCAGAAGGAGAATTGGTTGTGTTAGCTGCTTCCACTGACTTGGAGAGGTACAGTAGCAACTTAAAAAGCATCACACAGATAATCACAGCGCCAAAAATAGTGCCAAATTAATTATGTAATTATTCTTATTTGCTTTTTAGGGAGCCTATAGTTACATCTGGCCAAGGACTGCAGATGGAAACTAGCCTTCTGGCTAGTTGTAGACAAACAGAAATCTTGTTGTGTTGTTACTGGCATTTATTCATAACCCATTGAAAAACTTTGTAAAGGTATCCAATCTTTCGTGTTCCCCTCGTTACTCTAACAGTTTCCTCTTAAAATCAAAGGGCGGCAGTGAGCCACCAGACCGTGTAGCTCCTGTTAGAGCCTCCGACCACTAGTGAGAGTCAGTACCGTGGTCTGAACCATCATGGCCCGCTGGTCCCTGAGGGCTCGGACCACGTCCAGGGGGTACAAGGGCCGACCCTGCTCCAGGAGCGCCAGCGCTGTCTCCATGGTGATCAACACACCTGTTCGCCCAATCCCGGCGCTGGAATTACAACCCCCAGCCGTTTAGGGTAAAGTACATGTACGCATAAGGTGCTTATGTAACCAGCGTAATATGTGTGTGTATGTGGGACTGATAGTGTATCTGTGTGTGTGGGACTGATAGTGTTTGTGTAGTCACCTGCAATGCACCATAAGTGTCTCCTGGCCTTTCCTCCGGTTGCGGACACAGTTGACAAACTGCAGGAAGTCAGAGGGGTCGTCCGGAACGCCGTGGTCCGGCCACGCCACGTACTGGAGGTGTGTGACCGCGCGCTCCTCACCCCGCTACACACGCACACACACACACACACACAAGGTCCGTAATGTGCTGAAGGAGGAACAAGTGTCTGATCTCTAGGAGGAGGAGGAGGACAGGGAAGGCCTGGTGGAGGAGGGGGTGAGTGTCGTCTACGATGGGCTTGCGGCCGGCGACTTCATGCTGGGATTAACTCTCCGCCAGAGAGACAGATGGACCTTCCCAGCAGTGTGTGTGTGTGTGTGTGTGTGTGTGTGTGTGTGTGTGTGTGTGTGTTTACACGGAATGACTACTTGGGCATTGGTCTCCTCACCATGGCAGGTAATCTACAAATATAATATTGTATATAACTGTAATTGATATTTACTAAACAAATGTCTGCCTCTTACATGCACCCAGGCAAAACAAAAAACAACAACATGATTTTGTTGTGCTACCTAACCATGCCCTTTCCGACAACACACACAAAACACACACATACACACAAAAAACCAAATGCCGGGTGACCGACCATCCACCCAGGCAAGTAGTGACTATATGATATTGGCAGGGGGCTTGTGTGTGTGTGGTTATTGCCTGTGGTCAGTCCTCTCATGTGACATATGGCATGAGCACGATACATGGACCCAACGCTGAAAACATCAACAGAAATAGACTCTGCATGGCTCACTCTACAACACATGACACACGTGTGTGTGTGTATGTGTGTGTGTGTGTATATGTGTGTGTATGTATGTATGTGTGTGTAGGTGTGTGTGTGTGCATGTGTATATGTGTATGTTTGTGTGGGTGTATATCTGTGTGTGTGTGTGTGTGTGTGCGTGCGTGTGTGTGTGTTGTTTGTTTGTGTGTTATTGTACCTGCGTGTGCGTCAGGGTGAAGCAGCGGGTGACGTAGGCGAGGGTGCACTCCTCCGAGTGGCAGCTCACCCTCAGGCAGCCATACTCCTTCACCTCCGCCGGATGCGGCCAGTACTGGTGGCACTTGGTCTGCCGGGGCGCATGACATCATCACTTAATTACATTACTCTCCCACATGAATCATCCATCGAGCACGGGGGGAGGGGGGGGGCGTACACAATGTCACTCCTACCTGGGCCCCATTATGCCTGACTAAGATTGAAATTCAGATGCAGATCACACCAAGAGAGAAATGAGCTTAGAGAGACTCAAGGACAACGCACAGAACACCGTACTGCTTGAGTGTGAGTGTGTGTGTGTGTGTGTGTGTGTGTGCGTGTGCGTGTCTTTGTGTGCGTGTGTAGGAGGAGTGGTCAGGCCACTTGAAGCATGTGAGGGAAAATGATCAATTAATGAGAAGGGCCGGTTACCAAGCAACAGGTACGCTGAGGAACGGACAGCTCCATTCAGTGATGGTATGACAGAGCTGCTGCTGCTGCTGCCGCCCCACACTCCGAGGGCTGTATCGCTCCGCTCTCAGAGAATGTACCTCATTGGCATCCAGCACACACACGCTCTGCCGTCTAGCTCGGCCCGCTGGCCTGTGAAATCCCTAATTACCCTCTCCTGCTCCCTATTGATCCCTTGTATCCTTGTTTCTTTGTGTAAGAAGAATAAAACCCCACATACACTCATGTGTGCGATGCAATTATAGTAATCACAAATCAAATCAACTTCAAATAAATCAATTACAACAGCATGACACAGTGCTGATGTGATGGTGTTGGTCTGATTAGCACAGCGATCAAGCATGCCCAACTCTGTGTGTGTGTGTGTGTGTGTGTGTGTGTGTGTGTGTGTGTGTGTGTGTGTGTGTGTGTGTGTGTGTGTGTGTGTGTGTGTGTGTGTGTGTGTGTGTGTGTGTGTGTGTGATGATCCTGAGGTGTACTGACCCGTCCCCTCTCGGTGAGTGTGGTGAGCATGATGATGGTGTGTGTCTGCTGCTCCCACACACACTGCCAGAAGTGTGTACATGTGTGGGGCAGGGGACCCTGCGCTGCGATGTAACGTAAACACATGCCGGACGACGGGGGGGCCACCTGAGGACACACACACACACACACACACTGTATTTAACCATTTTGCAGACGCTTTTTCCAAAGCAACTTACACACACACGCACACACTACACATTGTGAGTGAATGTGTAACCCTAGATGGAGACCGGATACAAGGTTCTCTGTGAAAGCAGGAGCACGTACTGTGATGTGGCTGGCGTTGATGTAGTCTTCCTGGTCCTGCAGAACCACCCTGGAAACGTCGTCTGGGAAGGAGAACGAGAGGAATACAAACTGACTACAGCCGAGTTGTCGAGGCAACCGTTGGGGCCGGTGAGTTAACTTTCACGAGGCTTCCTACCAGCCACTAAGCTAACATGCCAAGGTTAGACAAGGTAGCAGCATGGAGGGGGAGAGGGGAGGAGAGGAGAGAAGAGAGGAGAGGAGAGGAGAGAGGAGAGAGGGGAGAGGAGGGAAGAGGAGAGGAGATGAGAGGAGAGGAGGGAAGAGAAGAGGAGCAGAGAGAGGAGAGAGGTGAGGAGAGAGGAGAGGAGGAGAGGGAAGAGAGGAAAGAGGGTAGAAGGGAGAGGAGAGAAGGAAGAGGGGAGGAGAGGGTAAGGGGGGGGGGGTGAACCGGCCTAGAGAGGAGAGGAGGACATGCTGGCAGAACTCACATGGCAGAACGTCCTTGTAGCGGTTCTTCTCCATGTTCTCCGGTAGGCGAGAACAGCCCAGCAGGAGGCCAGGTTTCCTCCTGTACAGGTTCTGGAAGGCACGCACGTGCACGCGCACACACACACACACACACACACACACACACACACACACACAAGGGACAGGTCCTCCTACTTTTTCAGCCAACGACTCCACAGATTAAGGGCAGCACTCGTTATGCTTTGGTACCATCCCAAAATAAGAGTTAGTAGTACACGTATAATCCTGCATCAAGTATTACGACAAATGTGGGAATTTCTGTGTGTGTACAGGCATCTGCGTGCGTGCGTGCGTGTGCGTAGGTCTGCTATTCTGGGCATACTACCTCAAAGTGGAAGGAGAGAGTGCCTGACTGCAGCCCTCTCTCCAGCTGTCTCATGGAGTCCTCCAGGGTGCTGGCACGCTCCGCCTGGCCCGGCGACGAGGGCTTGTCTGACTCTGATTGGCCGGTCAGCGAGAGGGAAGGGGGGAACTGTAGTAGTTGGGCCACCCGACCGGGACCTGCAAGACAGAGAGAGTTAGACAGGTGCAGGTCAGCCCACCCCTCAACCCTAAACAGAGAACACTGGGCGGTTGTGGACCATCTAGGAGTCATCGTCAAGGAGACATAGGAGGTACAAATAAAACAATGAATGAATGTTTGGGGGTAGGTAGTGGATTTCTTTTGACACGCGTGTAAATCTTGAGATCTTATACAGTGGGTTTGTTATACTTGGCTGAGTAGCTATATTACCTTTTAGTATATGCTACACGTGAACCTCCTAAGATGGCACAATTTGATTGGTACGCCATCTCGGGATATTGGGCAATATCATGATTGAGATCTCAAACTTGGGATATTGTTTTCATTGCAAAATGTCCATCTCGTCAAACTAATAAAAACAAATAAACCGCTAATAAAAACAAATAAATCCTGGCCAAAAAGTGTTATCTTGTTTATTTTTGGAGTGTTCACGTGTAGTATATACTAAAATAATTATTCGCCTCAGTGAATAGTGGGGAATAGCCCCCAAATAGATATATTTAACAATTATTCCCCTTCGGCGAATAATGGTTTAATATATCCTTTCCTCACACACCCACCCCCACACACCTTTGCGTCTGATGAGCAGGGCGAGCTCCCGGGAGTGGGACTCTCGGCTGGCCTTGATGAACATGACTACCTGGTCATGGGTGTGCTCAGAAATGTCTCGACCATTGATGAGCACTAACAGGTCTCCCTCCAGCAGCTGGGGCTCACATCGCCCCGCCTGCAGACACACACGTTTAGAGGTTATCATGTTATAGGCCTGTGAATGGTTTCAGAGGCCTCTCGTCTAGCCACCTGCTTCCTCAACAATATTTATTCAGTGCTGCTGAGTCATTGAGCAGCCACTTAGATCCAAAGCGATTAACAGTCGATGCAGATGAGCTGGTTGGGGTGAGGGACTTTTTCTCAAGGATCCCTACAGGTAGTTTGCAGTTTTCAGGGATCAAATTCACAACCCTAACCCTATAGCAGATCTTCTATCATGCCCCCCCTCTATTCCTTTCTCTCACTCCCCCCCCCCACACACACACACACTCACATGGTGTGCTGGGGAAGATCACACGGCTCAATTGACATAAAGGACACCTTAATGTTTCACCAAAGACACTCTGAGGGTTGATCTTACCGGGGACTCAGGCTTAACATGGGATATTGCTAGAGGCATCTTCTGATCCACCCCGCCCTGGGAGGAGGGAGGAGGGGGGAGGGGGAATGATACATGAGTCAAGAATGGAGACAAATGTTGTTTGTCGGTTTCTTGTCGGCGAGCACGAGAGAGTATGAGAATGACTCACCTTGACGTTGAAACCAAACCTTCCTTCATGATCGGGAGCGATACGTACGAGAAGAAGATCTCCATCTCCCTGCGGGGGCTGAGGACACACATACAGGGACAAATGGAAAACACACAAAAACACACACACACACACACACACACACACACACACACACACTAGAGTCCACCCTTTCCATCCTCAACCATCATCAAACACACACACATTGACACAGAGACACACACACACAAAGACACACATTGAAAGACATGCACATTCATACACACACACACCGGACACACACCCACACACACACACACACACACACACACACACACAGTGGGTAGATTACATCACTGACCTTGTCCCATTTGTTTGGAGATGTGTCTCCATTATCTTCATCTCCTGTGCTGATGTCAAACACATTGGACGAGCTGTCCTGGCTGTGTTGACCAGCGCTGTTGCTATGGAGAGAAGATTTGAAATGGATGAAGTCACATTGAGAGAGTAGTTTTCAGAAATCTCCATTATCTTTGGAGGCCCTTGAGACTCACCGCTGGGGAGACTCCTCCCCCTCACTGCCCCTGCTGCTGCCCACGGAGACCCTGTACGTGTAGAAGACGTCCTCCCCCTCGGTCATGTCTTTCAGCTCGTTGGTCAGCTCCACCGACGATGGGCGGGGCTTACGGATGCCATGGCGAACTCTGGGGCTCCGCCTACCACAACCAGACAGCCCGTCCCGTTAACCCAGTGATCTGCTATGGGCCTCAACACAGGGGCTACAGAGGGAGGGGGCCGTACCAGTTGGGTGTGTTGGGGGGGGATCTGGAGGGCAGGCTCTTGGTCTCCAGGTACTCTGAGGACAGCGAGCGCTGGAGGACAGGGTTCCACACCATCCCTCCCACCACGCGCTGACACACCGGGCCGTCTCTGTACACCGCAGCACCGTAAGACACATGGAGCTATCCTACCGGAAGTACTTTCTTCAATGTATGTATGTGTATGTGTATATGTGTATATGTGTAAATGTGTGTATATATATGTGTGGTGTGTATATATATATATATATATATATATATATATATATATATATGTTTGTCTGTGTGTGTGTGTGTGTGTGTGTGTGTGTGTGTGTGTGTGTGTGTGTGTGTGTGTGTGTGTGTGTTGTGTGTGTGTGTGTGTGTGTGTGTTCGTGCGATCACCTGTCCGTCTTGGTGGGGCCCAGCCTGCCCAGGTGCTGGGTGATCAGCTTGCTGTAGGCCTGCCTGCTGCTGTAGTTGTGCTTGGGGCTGCGAGCGGAGCGGCTGGAGCTGAAGAAGGAGTGGTGGTCCACACTGGACCTCCACAGGTTCTTACAGGCCTTGGGACAGCCCAGAACCAGAGACACTTCACAGTCCCGGGTCTCACCCTGTAGGACACAGTGGTCTGGACCTTTAACAACAACAACATGATAATAACGGCTGTCATGCCTGATCTGCAACGATGGATAATCCGAGGGATGGACTTTTCTATGTGTTCTCGTCCCGTCCGTTTAGGTGGAAATGTAAAAAGTTGTCAAAAAATAGAAATACTCAAGCAAAGTACAGATACGGATAAAGTACTGAAAACGGTACTGAAGTATAGGACTTTAGTTACATTTTTACCATACCTACATTTGTACTTCTTACTTCCCACCTCTGCATAGAGACATTCTAGCATCCATAATGTCTGGGAGGAACGGACTCACATGTTTGCGTTTGAGGTGCACCAGGAAGCGTTTCCTCTTGAAGGAGATCTTGATGATGTTGCCCCTGCGTGGGACAACAGGCACCGGGTCAGAAGACAGAGGTCACAGGTCCTCAACACCCCACCGTCCAATCAGAGAGCTCGGCATCATCACTCACCAGGGGAAGAAACTGGAGCAGATCATGTTGCAAAACACAGCCACACCGCTGGAGGTCAGGCCCACCAACAGTGGAACGCTGGTCGAGTCCTGAGAGAGCGAGTACAGGTTAGTGTAGAGAGAGAGTGAGAGAGAGCGAGAGCGCGCGCAAGAGAGAGATATAGGGATAAAGAGTTAAAGCGAAAAAAATTCATATCATCGAGGAAACACCAGAAAGCTAATAACTAATCATAAACGTGTTTATGTAACAAGTAATATCAGAGAAAAGAATGCAATTAGTAACATAGAAAGGCATGTGATTAAGTCAAACTACAATGAGACCGACAAACCAGGAAAAGCAGAGCTGTATGTGTGTGTGTGTGTGTGTGTGTGTGTGTGTGTGTGTGTGTGTGTGCGCGTGCTACCATGGCAGCGTGCAGCTCCACTCCATAAAGCTCAAGTGTTCGTGCCGTGTTAAGAAAACAGAGCTCAGCCTCGCTCTGCTTCAAACCCCTGAGGGAGAAAACACAAAGAGAGAGCCACTAGCATCCAGGACAACAGCAGACAACTACCCCACACAACTACCCTACACTGCCACTGTTCTCTAACCACATAACTACCCCACACTACCATTGTTCTCTACCCCATAGAACTACCCTACACTACCACTGTTCTCTACCCCATAGAACTACCACTGTTCTCCACTACCACTGAACCACACCATCACTATGACTGTTCTCTACAACACAATGCAGAAATATACCATCCATATCAATGTTCTCTACACAAAAAGGAACTACACCGCAGTATCACTCTCCTATAAAACACAACACAGAGGGACCGCATTACTATGGCTGTTCCCTGCAACACAACTTAGAACTACAGCTCTCTCTCTTACACTGAACAACCCCCTCACCATGACTGTGAGTTGCTACATAGTTACTTAATTCCTCCACAATGGGAAATAATGTGGTTCCTCCAAATGTTCAAATGTGACAAAAAAAGAAGCGTAATAAGTAGTAGTAATAGTAAATAATGGCAAATAAATACATCTATAAATGTTATGGGATGCAGGTGGTGTGGTGTGCCATATATATGTTTCTGGTGTAGGGAGACTATCACTTGACTACAACTCAGACAGAGGGTTTGTCTTCTGATTGTCAGCTTAAGTCCTCAAAGTACTTGTGCTGGGGATGCAGGTCCTCCACTTTAGATAGGAAGTCATCGTCTTGCTCTGGGAGGAAGTGGCTCTTGGAGAGGTAACCAGGGAGACAGGACTGACTGTGATCCCCAAGCTCTGCTGCTGGCAGAGAGAGAAAGACAGAGAGACAGAGAGATAGAGGGAGAGAAAGAGAGAGAGACATAAGAATTACTTATGCACACACTCGAAGACCAGTCATGTATGACACAAAATAGCTTGTTGGTTTAATTTCTTGCGTCAAATAATAATCCTATTTTTCATAATCACTATCGATCAATGATCAAGATTACTCATTGAATTGATCCGTCAGTGTTTTTGGTTGGGAGAGAGAAAGAGGAAAGAGAGAGTCTTACACTGAACTGCATAAGAAGCCAGCACTACTGCTGCACTCAGCGGACACTGCAACCTGCAATCAGACTTTGATTACACACTGTAACTATACGTCTAATGGAAACTGTGTGTTTGTCACAAAGGGGAAAGGAGGTGTGTGTGTGTGTGTGTGTGTGTGTGTGTGTGTGTGTGTGTGTGTGTGTGTGTGTGTGTGTGTGTGTGTGTGTGTGTGTGTGTGTCTGCGTGTGCGTGTGGTGCTTGTTCCCACCTTCCCTCTCTGATGTCGCTGCTGATCTGGAGGAAGTAAAGGTGCCTACAGAAGAAGAGGAGGGAAGAGGAACAAACGCCCACAAACCCTCTCAGAAAAATAATCAACATCCTATTCAAACTTTACTGGACACGCAAGTGAGCAGCATGTCAACTCTCTGGGTAACGGTCGCGTGTTGACATTTAGAAATCCCTCTGAGCAAAACTAGTATCTGCTATTATTATTCATCATTCATGTCATTAAGCAGACACTTCTATCCAAAGTGACACACAGGGATGGGCACCATTCAAAAGGAGGTTAGACAGCCTGCTCAAGGAATAAAACCCAGTAACTTTTCAGTTGGCAATTGAACCTGCTAGCCACTATATTATCTCAAATCTATAAAGCCGTATGAGACCACCATTCATTACAAATAGGAACATTGAGATGCCTGCAGCCCCCAGTGGCAGATGGTGATAGGTCTGGCCGGGAGGTGACAGGAGAACAGCACAAAGGTAAACTACCTTGTCTGTTCGTGCTGCAGAGAGTTGGGGTCGGAGATGAAGAATCGTACTCGGAAGTTGAGATAGAAGGGTGAGACGAGCCCTGAAAGGTTGCACAGAGAAATTGTTAT